>NC_069504.1:175882745-175942745 GCF_027579735.1 Bombina bombina | reverse complement strand
GGGGGGAGAGAGAGAGGGGAGAGAGGGAAAAAGATAGGGGAGAGAGAGCAAAAGAGAGGGGAGAGAGAGCAAAAGAGAGGGGGGAGAGAGAGCAATAGCAAATTTCTACTTGCTCTCCATCATGCTATTTTCTGGAATTATGTTTTCTTTCTCTGCTTGGAGCAGGGAAATGCTCTCCTAATTATATCCCTCTGCTTATTTTCCATGTTCTCTCTTCATAACACCTTAGATGGCCTCTCACTTCTTTTTCCTGATTACAGATGGAATTATGCCTCCCACTTCTTATTCCTGGTTACAGATGGAATTTTGCCTCCCACTTCTTATTCCTGGTTACAGATGCTACAGTGTCATATTTAGGTTTTGTGCTGCCCTTCTCATACTGGCCATATTATTGTTTGGTCAGTGTGTAATGTCACTTTTTTTTCATGGCATTTCCAAAGTTAATGTTCACCAGGACTTGCTAAACTCTTGTCTTCACCCAGTAATAATATTTATGTATACTGTATATATATATATATATATATATATATGTTATATATATATATATATATATATATATATATATATATATATATATATTATATATATATATATATATATATATATATATATATATATATATATATAAAATACTGATGGCTTGCACTAGTTAGGTCACCTGCTGCTCCTACAGAGACTCAAAAAGTGCTGCCCCCTTCCAAACTGCCGCTCTAGGCAAGTGCCTTGTTTGCCTAGGCCAAAAATATGCCCCTGAGACACTATAAATTACAGAATTCTACCGAATTTTAAATTCTAATTAATATTTAAAAGTTATGATAATCTATTTATTCCTCACTTTTCAAGCACTTTATGACACAATAATCCATTTATACCTTGCATAGGAATATTTAACATCATTATTCAAATGCATCATAAAATATTTGTGTTCATCTTTTGTTTTTTTCTAATTCAACAGCCTTAACCACTTGAAACCTATATTACCCATTATCTAACAATTCCAAATGGTTTACTGGGCATTCAAAGTCATCTCAATCAGATATGTATATCTGCTCTATTAAACTTCAATGTTCTCCACCAAACATTTTGCCAGTTGGGTGGCATTATCAAGTAGACGGGTGGGGGCAGTATAATATTTTCTAATATTGTTCTGCTATCCGAAGCACAAATTATTTGTATACTTGAACATTTATTTAAAGGGACAGTCAACACTTGCGGTAAAATTATGCGATATTGAAAATTAAAAAACGAAGATCCACCTGCACTATACCCCTTCTGCCTTGCCTACTTGCATCTTGTAGTAATCACCATCGATAACTTCTCTAATACCAGGTAAATATGGCAGCCGAACTCCCCCCACCGTTACATAGCTACCTTCTTCTTCAAATGATCAGCAAATCAGAATCCAATCCTCGGTCAGAAATTGCACGCGCTTGCAATTTCTGACCGAGGATTGGATTCTGATTTGCTGATCTTTTGAAGAAGAAGGTAGCTATGTAACGGTGACGGGAGTTCGGCTGCCATATTTACCTGGTATTAGAGAAGTTATCGACAGTGATTAGTACAAGAAGCAAGTAGGCAAGGCAGAAGGGGTATAGTGCAGGCGGATCTTCGTTTTTTATTTTTCAAAATCGCATAATGTTACCGCAAGTGTTGACTGTCCCTTTAATAATAATTTGTGCAATAAAAATTGAACATTGTTAATATTAGCTAATTTTATCTTAATATTGGCTAAAATATTAGCCCGATAGCCAGTTAAATCAGCTGGGTGGTGCACCCATTAAAAAGGTTCTAGAGACAGGTCCAGACTGGCCATAAGGCATATCGAGCAAATGCCTGGTGGGCCACCGGTTCCATTAGCCCCGCCTAGCCACAGGTTCCACTATCCAAGCCCACCTACTGGGTCACTAAGCCCCACCCACCTTTTAAATACCCACACTGACTGCTGTGAGCTTGTGGCTTTTCCCTGAAAAAAGTACTGCATTATATATAAATATGGAGATTGAAAGTAATATATAAAGTGTCATCCTTCGTTTGCAATTGCTCCCCATGCTGACATTGTGAGGTTAAAATAGGGTTAAGGGGAGTGCTTATGCATGCTTCCATGGAGGTGTTACTTTGTTGCCATTCAGTGCAATTTAGATGTAATGGAGGGAAACCAGCAGTGATGGAAATGTTGTGGCTCTAAATTGGCTTGGCAAGCCCCTTATTTTATGTATGGAGCTGGACAGATTTGTATTTCTGCCCTGAACTAGGAATTGTATTGCTAGGACTGAGCTGCTGCTACTTAGCAATTAAAATACACTACTCCATGTGCAGCACATTCTTGTTTGATCATGTGACATCTGGCTGTGCCAACTGCAGAACATAAGAGAAAGTGAGTGAAGTGGTAGCAGCCCTGCTACATTACATTGTCTGTTTTCTTTTTGAAAGCACAGATCTTTTCTTTACATTGTGAAGAGGTCATTGTTGTCATATAGCAGCTTCATAAGTTAGGCTGCCATTCCCATGCAGTACTTTATGTTCTGTTAATGTTTGCCCTCTGTGTGTGGGTCTGTTACTCTTTATTGTCCAGAAGCTAAATCATTGCTTTGCTAATTCTTCTCAGTTAGCTCAGGAAAAGAATCAGCCCAGATAAAATTAAAAAATGTGAGTTGTTCAAGATCTATATGCTTGCATGTTTATTTGTTTGATATTTTGGTTTTCTCAGTATCTTTTTTTATACTGTATAATTTCTACATTTCAATGTTTCATTTCAAATTTAATAGCCATTATTTGTATGCAGATAACCCCACAATTTACATTAAGAAAATAAAAAAAACAGCTTAAAATGCTGTATACTAAACAATATTAAAACCCTACAGTCAGTACACACTTTCAAATATTTATTTAATTTTTCAGACCTGGTCTGTGAGTCTCTTTAACTATGTGTCTACCTCTTAACAGCTGTTGTATGTGAATTTAAGATGCAATCTCATTCATTTGGACATAATAATAATAACAATAATAATAATATTTTTGTAATTTAATTTTATTAACAGGACATGCTAGGGTAATAAATGTTAAGCATTTTATTATTACACTAAACTTCCAACCCACACAAAGGTGTTAAACACCTATTCTGTTTAAAGACTTCCCCGTTTCTATGACATCACTGAATATGAAAATTAGTAAGCAATATTATTTTTTAAAGTTGGCAGCTCTGCTGTGTTTGTTTATGTATGATTTCCAAAGTATATGTGATGCTTTGTTTGTTTTCTTTGTTTATATGTATATCTGTATGTTATGTAATGTCTGTGTAGAAGTATATGTATGCTGTGTATGTGTGTACATGTATATCTGTATGTTATGTAGTGTATATACAAGTATATATGTAGGCTGTGTAAGTAGACATATATCTATATTTTGTGTGCACATGTCTATCTGTAAGATGAGTAGTGTGTGCACATGTACATCGTCATGCTGTTGTATGTTGTAGACTATATATGTTTAGTGTGTTTGTACGTATATTTGTATGCTGTCTAGTGTGTATAATGTGTGTGTGTGTCATGAGATGCAGGACACAGTATAGAAGGTACAATGATATTTTATTGCAGAGCATGAAAGGATACACCTGGTACAATACATCTCACTTAGTTAACTGCGACATAGAGAATAACAGACTTAAGCCACGCTCCCATCTGGTGACGTCACTTCCCACTCTCATCACATCTTCCCCCTTTTCAAAGGACAAAGCATACATTTTTTTTCATTTGAATACAACAAATAACAAGGTATACAAGAAACATACAACAACAGTTTTGTATAGTATATAACAAATAACAAGTTAAAGAAAATATCTATATAAACAACATGAATTGCATCCTGACATGAACATTGGGGTAGACTACCCTAGTCCACAGTGACTATGGGATTATTCTGCCCATACTTCCGGTCACTGCTCTAACAAGTGCTAATCCCGATATTGGGCCGGAAGTTTCACCACTCTTCCACTTGATGTAACTCTACATGAACTGTCCTTTGATACAGAAGAAGGTAATTGAGAGTCTGCTGGAGGCAAAGACATATCCCCGCTGTGATCTTGCTGAGGGGAAGGCACCCCTCTTAGAACAGGGGATCCCACCGGTGGTGGTACTAAGGCTTCCAGTTCCAAACTCTCAGGTACAGCCTGAAGATGTTTTCGATGTGTGACTGTCCCTCCATCAGTAAGGACTACATAAGACCTTGGTTCTGGAGAGCGTCAAAATACCGTAGCAGGCATCTTCCATTTCTTCTCATCATCCAGTTTAATTCTGACACTTTGCCCCGCATTCAGCTCCTGCAAGGGCCTCACAGAGTGTCTTCTGTCGTAGAAGAATCGTTAGCCCTTTTTGCCTCTTCATCCCTTCTAAGGACCTCGTCCCGAGACTGTGTATGTTTAGTGTGTTTGTACATATATTTGTGTGCTGTCTAGTGTGTATAATGTGTGTGTGTGTCATGAGATGCAGGACACAGTATAGAAGGTATAGAACTATTTTATTGCAGAGCATTAAAGTATGCACCTGGTACAATACATCTCCCTTAGTTAACTGCGACATAGAGAATAACAGACTTAAGCCACGCCCCCATCCTGTGACGTCACTTCCCACTCTCATCACATCTTCCCCCTTTTTAAAGGACAAAGCATACATTTTTTTCATCTGAATACAACAAATAACAAGGTATACAAGAAACAAACAACAACAGTTTTGTATAGTATATAACAAATAACCCGATATCGGGTCGGAAGTTTCACCACTCTTCCACTTGATGTAACTCTACATGAACTGTCCTCTGATACAGAAGAAGGTGATTGAGAGTCTGCTGGAGGCAAATACATATCCCTGCTGTGATCTTGCTGAGGGGAAGGCACCCCTCTTAGAACAGGGGATCCCACCGGCGGTGGTACTAAGGCATCCAGTTCCAAACACTCAGGTACAGGCTGAAGATGTTTTCGATTTCGATGTGTGACTGTCCCTCCATCAGCAAGGACTACATAAGACCTTGGTTCTGGAGAGTGTCCAATTACCGTAGCAGGCATCTTCCATTTCTTCTCATCATCCAGTTTAATTCGGATACTTTGCCCCGCATTCAGCTCCTGCTAGGGCCTCACAGAGTGTCTTCTGTCATAGAAGAATCGATAGCCCCTTTTTGCCTCTTCATCCCTCCTAAGGACTTCGTCCCGAGGAATAGAGCTAGTTGGCTGGAAGACACCCACAGAAGGTAAGGTGGTACGAATCTGGTGTACTAGCATCAGCTGTGCCAGGCTAAACCCTGTGGCTTGAATGGGAGTCGCCCTATAGGACAAGAGGGCTATTTACGGCTCAGATTGCTTCAAAATTAACTTTGTTGTTTGAACTGCCCTATCAGCCATTCCATTGGCCTGCGGGTAATGTGGACTTGACGTGGAATGTACAAAATCATATTCATTGCTCAAAGAACTGAACTCTGTGGAAGCAAACTGCATTCCGTTGTCACTCACCAACTCCATTGGCATGCCCCACCGGGCGAACAAGCTCTTGAGACGAGTGATAACGGCTTGACTTGTAATTTCATTCAAGGGTGCAATCTCCAAATACCTGGAATAGTAGTCAAGCATGACTAGTTACTTTTTCCCATGCAGTTCGCACAAGTCAGCAGCTATTTTCTGCCACGGGCCTGCAGGCAGCGGAATAGAAATCAAGGCTCCCTTCTCTGAGTAGGCTGGCATTCCCAGCGAAAGGCACATTTAGACACATGGCTTGCAATGTCGAAACTGATCCCATGCCACCATACTACCATAGCTGCCCTTTCTCTGCACTTTGTAATGCCTAAGTGGCCATCATGAATCCCGTTTAACATCTCCTGCCGCATGCTAACAGGAATAACAATGCGGTCCTGGAACAGCACCAACCCATCCAGCTCTGTGAGCTGCAACCTTTCTGATTGGTAAGAACTTAAAGACATCCAGGCTGCCCGACTCTCAGGCCAACCTTCTTTTATGTACTTTATAACTTCTTGAAGGTCTGTATCTAAATATGTCTCTATTCTTATTTGTTCCCTGAAGAGATGGATTTGGAGGCCAGAACTGAATCTACATACACCTTCACATATGATTCCGTTGAAGATTCTTCAGCAGCAGCCAGTGGTAGCCTGGAAAGTGTATCCGCCACTACCAGTTGTTTCCCCGGCACATGCACTGCCTGAACGTTGAACCTGAGCAGTCTCATTAGGGGCATCTTAGGGGTGTTTTGTCAATATCATAGGAGTTGATTAGAGGGACTAGCGGTTTATGGTCAGTCTCCAGACTAAATTTATCTAAACCCACTAGGTAACGCTGAAAGCGCTCACCGGCCCAAACTGCAGCCAGACACTCTTTCTCAATTTGGGCGTATTTCGACTCAGCAGCCGTCAGTGTACGGGAACAGTAGGCAATGGGCTGTAGTTTGTAATGGGCTGTAATTTGTTCTCATTCAACTGCAGGAGGGCAGCTCCTAACCCATAACTGCTTGCATCAGCACTAACCACAGTCTTTTTGGAAGGGTCATAGAACCCCAACACTAGGGCAGAGCCCAGCAGGGAGTTGACCTGCATAAAAGATTCTTCCTGTGAAGTTCCCCAGACCCAGGCAACATCTTTCTTTAGCAACTCTGTGATAGGGTGTAGTATAGTGGATAAATCTGGAAGGAGCCTGCCCACATAATTTACAAGGCCCAATATTTGTCTCAGCTCATGTACATCAGAAGGACTTTTCATCTGTTCAATAGCTTGATGCCATCCCCATTGATGATATGCCCAAAGTAACATAACTCAGCTTTCCTATAATGGCATTTCTCTTTATTTAACTTCAACCCGGACTCTATGATAGTTTGCAGCACACAGCTCAGTCACTGATCATGTTCCTCCAATGTAGACCCATACACCAAGATGTCGTCCATGACGGCTGCCGTGCCCCCGTGGTTTCTTAGGAGAGAACTCATTTCTTTTTGAAAGATTTCAGGAGCAGATTATATCCCAAAGGGGAGTCTGCAGAAGCAAAACTGACATACCTGTGTAATGAAGGTAGTCAGTGTGCAGCACTTTGGATCTAGAGGTATCTGTCAGAAGCTGCTAGAAGCATCCAATGTAGAGAAGAACTTCGCCCCAGCCAATTTCGGAGCTATGTCTTCAAGTGTTGGCAGCACATATCTCTCTCTCTCTTCACCTCCTCATTCAGCCTTTTCAAGTCTACACAGATGCGTACCTTCCCATTTTTCTTTGCAACAGGCACAATGGGGGCACACCAGTCAGTTGCTTCAACAACCTCTTCAATAACCCCCATATTCTTCATACGCAGAAGCTCCTTCTCCACTTGAGGCATGAGTGGGAACGGAATTCTACGGGGAGTGGTAATGCTGTATGAGAGCGTCAATCTTCTGAGATCTCATTCACTCTGGCTACTAGGCCCAAACCACAGGCTGCTTTTCTGCTCAATAAGTTGTTAACACACTGACTTCTAATTACATGTACCCACATGGTGAATTTCCTCTGCTTGTACACGCAGCTGGCAAGAAATTTCCCCGCACAATCAATGTGGCCACCAGGACTATGGACTTTTGTTGTAACTTTCGCCAGCTGAGGTTGTCGGGCAGTTTTATGATTGCTGCAAGGGACATTACAGTGATGTCTTCTCCTGTGTCAATCTTAAAGGCAACTTTGGCTCCCATTACAGTAAGAGTAACCCTCCAATCTTCTTCTGAACCAGGCCGTTCAACAACAGACCCTACAAAGGACACTTCTTGACCCTCCTGGTCACTATCACCTGCATCTCCCAAATATATTCAGTTTTACACACCACTTCAAAATGGCCCTTTCTGTTACATTTTCTACATCTTTTGTCTTTAGCAGGGCATATGACACTCTGATCATGGGCACGGTTGCACCGTGTGCAACAGGCATGCTGCGTCCATCCGCTTCTGGGCCTATCTGTTGCCCTTGGTCTACCTTTCACACTGTGCCTTTCACTAGCAGCTCTCCTGAACTGCTGCACTTTATCCACAATACTCTCAGACCTCAGATCAGCACTTTGCTTTTTCACCAGTTCAGTCTGGTGGGCCATCCTAATAGCCCCATTCAATGTTAAATCAGACTCCAACTGCAGCTTCAGTGAGACTTCAGCATCTGCAATTCCTATGACTATTCTGTCTCTGATTTGCTCCTCTTTAGCAACACCAAACTCACAGAATTCAGCTAGTTCATACAGGCTGTGCATAAATTACTCCACAGATTCTCCCACACGCTGAGCATGTTTGTGAAAACAAGCCCTCTCATGAATCACATTTCTTTTGGGCACAAAGTGGGCACTGAGTTTGTTCATAACTATGTCAAAGTCAAATTCTTCCCCTTCTTGGAAAGCAAAGGCATTGAACACAGGCTCCACATCTTTTCCCATAGAGTATAAAAGAGATTAACTTGTACTTCACTACTCTCCATGTCCAGCTTGGAAGCAATCCTGAAGCATTGAAACTGCTGACGCCATGTGGGCCAAGCTGCAGGCTGAGAGAAATCAAAAGGCTCAGGTGGGGTAAACTTCGACATCGTCATCAATCAGGAAACAGAAGCGCAGGCAAGAACTTCTGACACCATGTCATGAGATGCAGGACACAGTATAGAAGGTACAATGCTATTTTATTGCAGAACATGAAAGTATACACCTGGTACAATACATCTCACATAGTTAACTTCGACATAGAGAATAACAGACTTAAACCACGCCCCATCCGGTGAAGTCACTTCCCACTCTCATCACAGTGTGCATGTGTATGCTGGTGCTGGATTGTGCATGTGTATATATGTGTGTACTGCATAGTGTGTGTGTGTGTGCATGCTATGTAGTGTGTTGTGTGTGTGTGTGTGTGTTTGAGTTAGTGTTAAAGTAGTATAGTATGTATACATATATGTATACTTGCTGCATACTTTTTGCATATGTGTGTGTATACTAATGTGGATGTCTATTGAGCTAGTATCTTTTCTAGTGTGAGTAAAGTTTATGCTGTATTGCAGGGTGGGCAGACTTTTGTAAGGCAAGGGCTACCTCTAATTTTATTCCAAGTGACGTGGTCACCTAACTAAAACAAGCAAACACCAGTCTTGATAATAATAATTACAATAATGTTTTTATTGAAAAAACACACAAAGAATAGTATTTTTGCCACTGGCTGGCTGAAAATTGTATTTTTGCTACAAATAGGACCTGTTGGCTGAAAATTGTATTTTTGCTAAAATAGGACCTGCTGGCTGAAAATTGTATTTTTTACACAAATAGGACCTGCTGGTTGAAAATTTTATTTTTTACACAAATAGGACTTGCTGGCTGAAAATTTTAATTTTGACACAAATAATACAGCTTTACAAATCAGCTGCACTCTTTAACAAATACAGATGCGGTCTGTCTTTACTTACATTGAGAGCTCTATCTTTACGTCATGCTGGGACCATCAAGCAACCTTATCTGTGTACCGTGCCTGTGTATGATAAGTAGTCTCACAAACAAGACGGCTCGAGACTCATTCTACAAAGTAATTTTTATTGCTGGACGCGATGTCAGGTTGATTAGGGGGCAGGTCCTGTAACCAAAGCTGGAGCAGCGAGTTCAGCTACAACAGAGTCACGCATGCTGAAGTACAGTCCCATACCACTGTCATAAACTCAGCATCATAGTAGATTTCAAATGTCTGCATAAGAGAAAGATTTCTCACGTTTGCGGTGGCGAGGCTCTTCACTCAGAATCCGGATTCTATCTAGATTTCTAGATTCTGAGTGAAGAGCCTCGCCGCTGTAGATGTGTGAGAATTTTTTCTCTTATTATGCAGACTTTTGCAATCTTACAGACGGACACCTCAAAATTCACTCGCAGTTCACTGATAGACCTCAATCTACTTCTTGTCCACCCCTGCTGTATTGTATGGCATGTGTGTGTATGGTGTGCATTCTGTGTAGTTTGGGGAGTCTGTAAAGTGTATTAGATGTATGTGTATGCTATACATATAACATTTTGCTCTTTTTCCCCCTGCATTTTATTACTCAGCCTAGCCATGATGTGTACTTGTGTGCTGAACACCCAGCATTAGTTAAAATGATAGAAAGGTCAAAATTGAAAAGTGCAATTCAATTTTAAATATAAGCATTTTTGCAATATTTTTTCATTAGCAAAAATACTTCTAGTAAAAGTTATTATAGTTTTTCAGCAGCATACACACATATGCTGTAAGAGCCCGTGCTTTGATCGTGAACTTGTTCCATATAAATCAGTATATTATACTTGTCAATTTTGATGCATTATTGAAACACTTTGTAGCTCAGCTCCACTGTCAGGTGCAGGCCAAAGAAGGGTGCTGTAATCCCTTAAATATTCACAAATCCACAGAGAGGCAGCCCCTTGCAACATAAAAAGTCTTTCGACTGGATTTAGAGTTTGGCATTAGCCTTCAAAACCAGCGTTAGGGGCTCCTAACGCTGGTTTTAGGCTACTGCTGGTATTTAGAGTCAGTCAGGAAAGGGTCTAACGCTCACTTTCAAGCCGCGACTTTTCCATACCGCAGATCCCCCTACACCAATTGCGTATCCTATCTTTTCAATGGGATCTTTCTAACGCCGGTATTTAGAGTCTTGGCTGAAGTGAGCTTTAGAAATCTAACGACAAGACTCCAGCCGCAGAAAAAAGCCAGGAGTTAAAAGCTTTCTGGGCTAACGCCGGTTCATAAAGCTCTTAACTACTGTGCTCTAAAGTACACTAACACCCATAAACTACCTATGTACCCCTAAACCGAGGCCCCCTCACACCGCCGCCACTCTAATAAAAAAATGTAACCCCTAATCTGCCGACCGCACATCGCCGCCACTTACGTTATCCCTATGTACCCCTAATCTGCTGCCCCTAACACCGCCGACCCCTATATTATATTTATTAACCCCTAATCTGCCCCCCCAACGTTGCCACTACCTACCTACAATTATTAACCCCTAATCTGCCGACCGGATCTCACCGCTACTATAATAAAGTTATTAACCCCTAATCCGCCTCACTCGCGCCTCAATAACCCTATAATAAATTTTATTAACCCCTAATCTGCCCTCCCTAACATCGCCGACACCTAACTTCAAATATTAACCCCTAATCTTCCGACCGGACCTCACCGCTACTATAATAAATTTATTAACCCCTAAAGCTAAGTCTAACCCTAACACTAACACCCCCCTAAGTTAAATATAATTTTTATCTAACGAAATAAATTAACTCTTATTAAATAAATTAATCCTATTTAATGCTAAATACTTACCTGTAAAATAAACCCTAATATAGCTACAATATAAATTATAATTATTTTGTAGCTATTTTAGGATTTATATTTATTTTACAGGCAACTTTGTATTTATTTTAACCAGGTACAATAGCTATTAAATATTTAATAACTATTTAATAGCTACCTATTTAAAATAATTACAAAAGTACCTGTAAAATAAATCCTAACCTAAGTTACAATTAAACCTAAAACTAAACTATCATTAAATTAATTAAATAAAATACCTACAATTATCTACAATTAAACCTAACACACACTCTCAATAAATTAATTACATACAATACCTACAAATAAATACAATTACATAAACTAACTAAAGTACAAAAAATAAAAAAGAACTGTTACAAAAAATAAAAAAATATTTACAAACATTATAAAAATATTACAACAATTTTAAGCTAATTACACCTACTCTAAGCCCCCTAATAAAATAACAAAGCCCCCCAAAATAAAAAAATGCCCTACCCTATTCTAAAATAAAAAGTTTACAGCTCTTTTACCTTGCCAGCCCTTAAAAGGGCCTTTTGTGGGGCATGCCCCAAAGAATTCTGCTCTTTTGCCTGGAAAAAAAACATACAATACCCCCCACCAACATTACAACCCACCACCCACATACCCCTAATCTAACCCAAACCCCCCTTAAATAAACCTAACACTAAGCCACTGAAGATCTCCCTACCTTATCTTCACCACGCCGGGTATCACCAATCGGTCCAGAGGATGCTACGAAGTCTTCATCCAAGCCCAAGCGGGGGCTGAAGAGATACATCATCGGGCTGAAGTCTTGATCCAAGCGGCGGCTGAAGAAGTCCATCATCGGGCTGAAGTCTTTATCCAAGCGGCATCTTCAATCTTCTTTCTTCTGGATCCATCTTCATCCCGCCGACGCAGAACATCCATCCTGCCCGACTACTTCCTGACGAATGACAGTTCCTTTAAATGATGTCATCCAAGATGGTGTCCCTTGAATTCCGTTTGGCTGATAGGATTCTATCAGCCAATCAGAATTAAGGTAGGAAAATTCTGATTGGCTGATGGAATCAGCCAATCAGATTCAAGTTCAATCCGATTGGCTGATCCAATCAGCCAATCAGATTGAGCTCGCATTCTATTGGCTTATCGGAACAGCCAATAGAATGCAAGCTCAATCTGATTGGCTGATTCCATCAGCCAATCAGAATTTTCCTACCTTAATTCCGATTGGCTGATAGAATCCTATCAGCCAATCGGAATTCGAGGCACGCCATCTTGGATGACGTCATTTAAAGGTACCGTCATTCGTTGGGAAGATGTCGGGCAGGATGGATGTTCCGCGTCGGCGGGATGAAGATGGATCCGGAAGAAAGAAGATTGAAGATGCCGCTTGGATCAAGACTTCAGCCCGATGATGGACTTCTTCAGCCGCCGCTTGGATCAAGACTTCAGCCCGATGATGGACCTCTTCAGCCCGATGATGGACCTCTTCAGCCCGATGATGGATCTCTTCAGCCCCCACTTGGGCTTGGATGAAGATTTCGGAGCATCCTCTGGACCGATCGGTGATACCCGGCGTGGTGAAGATAAGGTAGGGAGATCTTCAGGGGCTTAGTGTTAGGTTTATTTAAGGGGGGTTTGGGTTAGATTAGGGGTATGTGGGTGGTGGGTTGTAATGTTGGTGGGGGGGGTATTGTATGTTTTTTTTCCAGGCAAAAGAGCAGAATTATTTGGGGCATGCCCCGCAAAAGGCACTTTTAAGGGCTAGTAAGGTAAAAGAGCTGTAAACTTTTTATTTTAGAATAGGGTAGGGCATTTTTTTATTTTGGTTCAGTGAGATATATTTACACATACATTGTTACATACAACACAATAGAATTGAGGTGTTAAAGGATGCCTAAGTAAGAGCAGTAGTAGAAGTGAATGCCCACAATCAAATATGCCCGCGCATGTCCCCCCACATTTTCTAAAAATACATTACGAACAACTAGTCGATTCCTCCCCCCCGGGGTGTCAGATTCTCCTTTCAATATCTGTTCCTACAGAATTCCAAAGAGCTACTGTATCACTCAAAATCCAGTCTCCACTTGCCTCTAACCTGTGCTTCTAGAATGTATTCTGAGTTGCGTATAGGTGATAGTATCTTCACTTGTTGTGAGGTTTCTAGAGTCTGAATATACACTCCCCATTTCTTCATAAAGCGGGCAGTACGTGTGGCCATGTCTCCCATAGTGTCTACTTGTTCATACAAGAGTTGTGTAAGTATTTCTTTTTTCAATTGCGTTAGTGTTGGTGGCTCACCGTCTCTCCATTTTCAAAAGATAATTTTCCTAGCTAACAGTATAACATTGTGTACAAATGCCATTGTGTTTCTTTCTAGGCTTTGACAGTCTAGTAGTGTAATCATTGGAGGTGTGAGTGCGCCTATTGGGATGTTTAAGGTCTTTAGCCAGTGGTGTACCATACCCCAGAACTTGGTCAATTTGGGGCAAGACCAAAGCATGTGCATTAAGTCTGCCTGAGTATGTGTGTGTCTAGAACAGTTCCCAGTGTGTTCAGTTTCCCATTTTCTATAGAGTTTTGGAGTAATGTAGGCTAATTTGAGCATTCTAGTATGCGTTTCTCTAAGATCCATTGATAATGTGGCTTTTCTTACTTTTTGAATGCTCTCCTGAACCTGCTCCCCATTTATTTGTTTTCCCAGTATGTCAGTCCATTTTGCGCTTATATAAGTTGTTGTGTTTTTGTTATCTGGCGCCTGCAACACTTTCGGCTAGATTTAGAGTTTTGTCGGTAAGGACCCGCGTAGCTAACGCCGGCTTTTTTCTGGCTGCACCATAAAAATAACTCTGGTATTGAGAGTCCACATAAAGGCTGCGTTAGGCTCCAAAAAAGGAGCGTAGAGCATATTTAACGCAGCTTCAACTCTCGATACCAGAGTTGCTTACGGACGCGGCCAGCCTCAAAAACGTGCTCGTGCACGATTCCCCCATAGGAAACAATGGGGCTGTTTGAGCTGAAAAAAAACCTAACACCTGCAAAAAATCCGCGTTCAGCTCCTAACGCAGCCCCATTGTTTGCTATGGGGAAACACTTCCTACGTCTGCACCTAACACTCTAACATGTACCCCGAGTCTAAACACCCCTAACCTTACACTTATTAACCCCTAATCTGCCGCCCACGCTATCGCTGACCCCTGCATATTATTATTAACCCCTAATCTGCCGCTCCGTAAACCGCCGCTACTTACATTATCCCTATGTACCCCTAATCTGGTGCCCTACCATCGCCGACTCCTATATTATATTTATTAACCCCTAATCTGCCCCCCACAATGTCGCCTCCACCTGCCTACACTTATTAACCCCTAATCTGCCGACCGGATCTGAGCGCTACTATAATAAAGTTATTAACCCCTAATCCGCCTCACTAACCCAATAATAAATAGTATTAACCACTAATCTGCCCTCCCTAACATCGCAGACACCTAACTTCAATTATTAACCCCTAATCTGCCGACTGGAGCTCACCGCTATTCTAATAAATGTATTAACCCCTAAAGCTATGTCTAACCCTAACACTAACACCCCCCTAAATTAAATATAATTTACATCTAACGAAATTAATTATCTCTTATTAAATAAATTATTTTTATTTAAAGCTAAATACTTACCTGTAAAATAAATCCTAATATAGCTACAACATAAATTATAATTATATTATAGCTATTTTAGGATTAATATTTATTTTACAGGTAACTTTGTAATTATTTTAACCAGGTACAATAGCTATTAAATAGTTAATAACTATTTAATAGTTACCTAGTTGAAATAATAACAAAATTACCTGTAAAATAAATCCTAACCTAAGTTACAATTAAACCTAACACTACACTATCATTAAATTAATTAAATAAAATATCTACAATTACCTACAATTAAACCTAACACTACACTATCAATACATTAATTAAATACAATATCTACAAATAACTACAATGAAATAAACTAACTAAAGTACAAAAAATAAAAAAGAACTAAGTTACAAGAAATAAAAAAATATTTACAAACATAAGGAAAATCTTACAACAATTTTAAACTAATTACACCTACTCTAAGCCCCCTAATAAAATAACAAAGCCCCTCAAAATAAAAAATGCCCTACCCTATTCTAAATTACTAAAGTTCAAAGCTCTTTTACCTTACCAGCCCTGAACAGGGCCCTTTGCGGGGCATGCCCCAAGAAGTTCAGCTCTTTTGCCTGTAAAAAAAAACATACAATACACCCCCCAACATTACAACCCACCACCCACATACCCCTAATCTAACCCAAACCCCCCTTAAATAAACCTAACACTAAGCCCCTGAAGATCATCCTACCTTGTCTTCACCATACCAGGTTCACCGATCCGTCCTGGCTCCAAAATCTTCATCCAACCCAAGCGGGGGCTGGCGATCCATCTTCCGGCGGCTGAAGAGGTCCGATCAGCCAATAGAATGCAAGCTCAATCTGATTGGCTGATTGGATCAGCCAATCAGATTGATCGTGATTCTGATTGGCTGATTCCATCAGCCAATCAGAATATTCCCACCTTAATTCCGATTGGCTGATAGAATCCTATCAGCCAATCGGAATTCGAGGGACGCCATCTTGGATGACGTCCCTTAAAGGAACCGTCATTCTTCAGTTGGACGTCGCTGGATGAAGATGGGTCCGCGGTGGAGGTCTTCAGGATGGAGCCGGTCCTCATCGGATGAAGATAGAAGATGCCGCTTGGAAGATGATGGTTGCCGGTCCGGATCTACTCTTCTTCCCGGATAGGATGAAGACTTTGGAGCCTCTTCTGGACCTCTTCAGCCGCCGGAAGATGGATCGCCAGCCCCCGCTTGGGTTGGATGAAGATTTTGGAGCCAGGACGGATCGGTGAACCTGGTATGGTGAAGACAAGGTAGGATGATCTTCAGGGGCTTAGTGTTAGGCTTATTTAAGGGGGGTTTGGGTTAGATTAGGGGTATGTGGGTGGTGGGTTGTAATGTTGGGGGGGGGTATTGTATGTTTTTTTTTACAGGCAAAAGAGCTGAACTTCTTGGGGCATGCCCCGCAAAGGGCCCTGTTCAGGGCTGGTAAGGTAAAAGAGCTTTGAACTTTAGTAATTTAGAATAGGGTAGGGCATTTTTTTATTTTGGGGGGCTTTGTTATTTTATTAGGGGGCTTAGAGTAGGTGTAATTAGTTTAAAATTGTTGTAATATTTTTCTTATGTTTGTAAATATTTTTTTATTTTTTGTAACTTAGTTCTTTTTTATTTTTTGTACTTTAGTTAGTTTATTTCATTGTAGTTATTTGTAGGTATTGTATTTAATTTTTTTATTGATAGTGTAGTGTTAGGTTTAATTGTAGGTAATTGTAGGTATTTTATTTAATTAATTTATTGATAGTGTAGTGTTAGGTTTAATTGTAACTTAGGTTAGGATTTATTTTACAGGTAAATTTGTACTTATTTTAACTATTTTAGCTATTAAATAGTTCTTAACTATTTAATAGCTATTGTACCTGGTTAAAATAAATACAAAGTTACTTGTAAAATAAATATTAATCCTAAAATAGCTATAATATAATTATAATTTATGTTGTAGCTATATTAGGATTTATTTTACAGGTAAGTATTTAGCTTTAAATATGAATAATTTATTTAATAAGAGTTAATTAATTTTGTTAGATTAAAATTATATTTAACTTAGGGGGGTGTTAGTGTTAGGGTTAGACTTAGCTTTAGGGGTTAATACATTTATTAGAATAGCAGCGAGATTCAGTCGGCAGATTAGGGGTTAATTATTGAAGTTAGGTGTCGGCGATGTTAGGGAGGGCAGGTTAGGGGTTAATAAATATAATATAGGGGTCGGCAGTGTTAGGGGCAGCAGATTAGGGGTACATAGCTATAATGTAGATGGTGGCTCTTTGCGGTCGGCAGATTAGGGGTTAATTATTGTAGGTAGGTGTCGGCGACGTTGTGGGGGGCAGGTTAGGGGTTAATAAATATAATATAGGGGTCGGCGATGTTAGGGGCAGCAGATTAGGGGTACATAGCTATAATGTAGCTGGCGGCTCTTTGTGGTTGGCAGATTAGGGGTTAATTATTGTAGGTAGGTGGCGGCGACGTTGTGGGGGGCAGGTTAGGTGTTAATAAATATAATATAGGGTTCTGCGATGTTAGGGCAGCAGATTAGGGGCACATAGGGATAATGTAGCTGGCGGCGGCGTGCAGACGGCAGATTAGGGGTTAATAAGTGTAGGTAGCTGGCGGCGACGTTGTGGGGGGCAGATTAGGGGTTAATAAATATGATATAGCGGTCGGCGGTGTTAGGGACAGTAGATTAGGGGTACATAAGGATAACGTAGGTGGCGGTCGGCAGATTAGGGGTTAAAAAAATTAATCGAGTTGCGGCGATGTGGGGGGACCTCGGTTTAGGGGTACATAGGTAGTTTATGGGTGTTAGTGTACTTTAGAGTACAGTTGTTAAGAGCTTTATGAACCGGCGTTAGCCCAGAAAGCTCTTAACTACTGACTTTTTTCTGCGGCTGGAGTTTTGTCGTTAGATTTCTAACGCTCACTTCAGACACGACTCTAAATACCGGAGTTAGAAAAATCCCATTGAAAAGATAGGATACGCAATTTACGTAAGGGGATCTGCGGTATGGAAAAGTCGCGGCTGAAAAGTGAGCGTTAGACCCTTTTTTGAGTGACTCCAAATACCGGAGGTAGCCTAAAACCAGCGTTAGGAGCCTCTAACGCTGGTTTTCACGGCTACCGCCAAACTCTAAATCTAGGTCTTTGTAAATAGGGGAGATAGATGTAATCCCTTTTGTGTATAAGTGGCACATTTGTGCTACCCCCTTAGTTTCTTCAGGGACCCCTGACCTCAGCCGCATAATGTTTTACCTGTAGATATGCAAAGTGGTGTGTGCGGGGGAGAGTGTAGGACTCTTGTAGATGTGCAAAAGCGTGTATTGTTTTTCCATCTCTGTCAAGAACTTTAGATATCCTATCCAGTCCCAAGGTCTTCCACTCCCTAAATACCTTTGTAGTCATACCCGGTAGGAAGTCAGGGTTTCCCTGTAGTGGAATGTACTTACTGAGTTCGTGTTGGCAGTGTAGTCTTTTACTGAGTTTTTCCCATGCTTGGGACGTTGTTGTATGAGTGGGTAGCCAGTCAGTATTTTGTCTGTTTTGTCAGTAGTCAAGAATGGCAGTGCAGCTAGTGTCCAAGGTTCAACAACCTGCTTTTCCAGGTCAGCTATCACAAAGCGGGATTGTCCTGTGATATAATCTAGTACATATTTTGCCTGTGCCGTCCAGCAGTATAATTCCACATTGGGGACTGCGAGGCCTACCGAGTCTATTGTGCTCATCATTCTAGTTGAGTGGATTCTATGTTTTTTCCCCACCCATGTGAAATCTAAAAAAAGGGATCTCCAGAATTTCACATCTGCCTTATGTAACAGCATTGGTAACATCTGCATCGTATACAGTAACTTGGGGAACAACACCATTTTGATGAGACTTATTCTGTCTGAGAAAGACAGTGGTAACTTGGCCCAGCTGGCAAAAAGTTCCGTTGCGCTGCATTTGAGAGGTGCATAATTCACCTTTTAAATACCGCTGGTATTTAGAATTCACAGAAGGGCTGTGTTAGGCTCCAAAAAAGGGAGCGTAGAGCATATTTACCGCCACTGCAACTCTAAATACCAGTGTTGCTTACGGACGCGGCCAGCTTCAAAAATGTGCTCGTGCACGATTCCCCCATAGAAAACAATGGGGCTGTTTGAGCTGAAAAAAAAAGCAGCGTTAAGCTCCTAACGCAGCCCCATTGTTTCCTATGGGGAAACACTTCCTAAGTCTGCACCTAACACCCTAACATGAACCCGAGTCTAAACACCCCTAACCTTACACTTATTAACCCCTAATCTTCCGCCCCGCTATCGCTGACCCCTGCATATTATTATTAAGCCCTAATCTGCTGCTCCGCACACCGCCGCAACCTACATTATCCCTATGTACCCCTAATCTGCTGCCCCTAACACTGCCGACCCCTATATTATATTTATTAACACCTAATCTGCCGACCCCGCTATCGCTGACCCCTGCATATTATTATTAACCCCTAATCTGCCACTCCGTACACCGCCGCAACCTACATTATACCTATGTACCCCTAATCTGCTGCCCCTAACACCGTTGACCCCTATATTATATTTATTAACCCCTAATCTGCCGCACCCAACGTTGCCTCCATCTACCTACAATAATTAACCCCTAATCTGCCGACCGGATCTCACTGCTACTCTAATAAATGTATTAACCCCTAAAGCTAAGTCTAACCCTAACACTAACACCCCCTAAGTTAAATATAATTTAAATCTAACTAAATAAATGAACTCTTATTAAATAAATTATTCCTATTTAAAGCTAAATACTTACCTGTAAAATAAACCCTAATATAGCTACAATATAAATTATAATTATATTGTAGCTATTTTAGGATTAATATTTATTTTACAGGCAACTTTGTATTTATTTTAACCAGGTAAAATAGCTATTAAATAGTTAATAACTATTTAATAGTTACCTAGTTAAAATAATTACAAAATTACCTGTAAAATAAATCCTAACCTAAGTTACAATTAAACCTAAAACTAAACTATTATTAAATTAATTAAATAAAATACCTACAATTATCTACAATTAAACCTAACACACACTCTCAATAAATTAATTACATACAATACCTACAAATAAATACAATGAAATAAACTAACTAAAGTCCAAAAAATAAAAAAGAACTAAGTTACAAAAAATAAAAAAATATTTACAAACATTAGAAAAATATTACAACAATGTTAAACTAATTACACCTACTCTAAGCCCCCTAATAAAATAAGAAAGACCCCCAAAATAAAAAAAATGCCCTACCCTGGGTACGTTAGGGTGTTAGGTGCAGACTTAGGAATTGTTTCCCCATAGGAAACAATGGGGCTGCGTTAGGAGCTGAACACTGCTTTTTTCAACCTGCCCCATTGTTTCCTATGGGGGAATCGTGCACATTTTTGAAGCTGGCCACTTCCGTAAGCACCGCTGGTATTGAGAGTTGCAGTGGCGGTAAATATGCTATACGCTCCCTTTTTTGGAGCCTAACGCAGCCCTTCTGTGAACTCTAAATACCAGCGGTATTTAAAAGGTGCATGGGGAAAAAAAACCAGCGTTAGCTACACGGGTCGTTACAGACAAAAAAAATCTAGCCGTTTATTTCCACATACTGAAATAAAACAGTGACGTTTCGGGTACAAGACCCTTAATTATACAAAGCTCAAACACACTGTTCAATCCTTATATAGGCCTACCTGTACACAGGTGTTCAATTAACACCTCTTAGCAGCCCCACCTAGTGGTTATTTATTTTATTACAACAAACATTAGAATTCTACATTCTAATTACACCTTAGTGCAGGATGGCAGTTAAAATAAATACAATATATATATATATATATATATATATATATATATATATATATATTTATATATATATATATATATATATATATATATATATACATAGCAATGGTTTATACAGATATCGATAGTGACATAATATCATTACAGCATATTAATAGTGAACCCCAATGCAGCAATTTAT
Source organism: Bombina bombina (assembly GCF_027579735.1). Classification (NCBI taxonomy): domain Eukaryota; kingdom Metazoa; phylum Chordata; class Amphibia; order Anura; family Bombinatoridae; genus Bombina; species Bombina bombina. The sequence continues at coordinate 175,921,745 of NC_069504.1, read as the reverse complement.
AAACTAAAATGGCTACAAAAATATATATAAATGGCTACAAAAAATGTATATAAAAGTATAGTCCAATTCTTTATTTAGACCCAAAGGTTGCATAGCATTGAGTTTGTAAATCCAAAATGCTTCCTTCTTTTTAAGGATTAATTCCCTATTCCCCCCGTCTGGGAGGTGGCACTGCATCAATGATTTGAAAACGAACCTGACTGATATTGTGACCACACTGAATAAAGTGACCTGACACTGGTGCCTCTAAATTTCTGCATCTGATATTGCTTTTGCGTTGTACAATTCTATTACGGACACGACGGGTCGTCTCCCCAATGTAAATTTTTCCACACGGGCATTTTATGAGATAGATAGCAAAAGCAGTAACACATGTAAAAAAAACTTTTATTTGAAATTGTCTACTAGTGAGAGGATGTACAAAATGAGGGCCTTTAATCATTGAATTGCAGTTGCCACATCCCAAACAGGGATAGCAACCATGGTTTTTACCAGATATATAACTTTGGTGTTTTTTTTTGCACTTCCAATATCTGTGTGTATCAGCTCATCTCTGAGGTTTCTCCTCCTTCTATAAGCAGGCATAGGGGGGGATGCAAATTCAGCAACTCCTGAATGGCAACCCTGTAGGATACGCCAGTGTTTTTTTTTAAAAAATTTTAATACACTCATGATCTTACTACCATGATTGTTGTGATCCATAACTACTACCATTCGTTTATCTTCCTTTTTTGGAGTTGGATCTTTTCTAAATTGGACTTTAGCTAGTTCCTTCTGAACCAGCGCTACAGGGTAACCTCTAACCTCAAATTTTGGCCATACAGTGTAATCTATTATGTAGTCTATCCTGTTCTGATACAATACGTTGTACCCTCAGGAACTGACTTCTAGATAATGACCTAACTATGCTTCTGGGGTGAAAACTCTGATAATGCAAAAGACCATTCTTATCAGTGGGTTTAACATATAAATCTGTACAAATTTTGCCCTCCCTGAAATACACAGTGGTATCCAAAAAGTCAACCTGAACCTCACTCGCAGTGAGGCAAAATTTAATGGAATCAGTACTGCAATTGAGTTCAGCGACAAACTCCTCCAGGGTTCCAATGTCGCCACACCACACACCAAATATATCATCTATATACCGCCACCAGGCCACTGCATACTGCAGGAATAATGTATTCTCATAGATAAATGTTTCTTCATACATATTCACGAATATATTTGCGTATGTGGGGGCGACATTGGAACCAATGGCTGTTCCTTGGAGCTGGAGAAAGAATGTATCTTGGAACAAGAAATCATTTTGATACAAAACAACTCTCAATAAATTTTCAAAAAACATTTTTTTGTGCTGGGGAGTATTTATTATCAGTATAGAGCACCTTCATGACTGCTGAAATTCCACTTTCATGTTTTATGGCAGTATATAAACTGCTCACGTCTAGAGTAAAGAGTATACATTTACTGCCTGACAAGTTTAAATCATGAACCTTATCCAAAAAGTCCCCAGTATCCTTGATGTATGAGTTGCCAAGGTGCACAAGCGTCTGAAATACTCTATCCAAAAATATAGCTATATTAGAAAAAACTGAGCCTATGCCGGCCACAATTGGCCTACATGGTGGATTTTCAAGCCGCTTGTGCACCTTTGGCAAAGTATAAAAAACTGGGATGCACGGGTGATCTATGATCAAAAAGTCAGCAATATCTTTAGATATTACACCTGTTTGTAAAGCTCTATTCACCATAAACACAATCTCCTTTAGGATAAATATAGTAGGATTATATGGCAATTCTCTGTATACATCCTGCTTAGACAATTGATTTTTAATCTCTGCAATATACATACTGGTATTCATGATAGTAATTGCTCCGCCCTTATCTGCCATTTTGATCGTTAATTCTTTATTATTTTTTAGTAAATTAATTGCCTCAATTTTGATGCATGGTCAAATAACAGATTGGGGGTGGACTGCTCTGTCTTAAAATGTCTGAGCCTATTTTTGGTACCAGCCCGGCCTTGCCTGGGGAGAATGTTGAACTTTAAGCATTTTATTCATGAATTTAATTAAAAAGAGTGTCACCTCTCAAAAATGTGCTAAAGATAACTAACAATAAACCTATTGTGGTACAGGGGTTAAAAAAGTTCCTTCTCGTCTAGGAACAACTATATATGAAAAACATAAATATAATTTACTTTCTTATTAAAAATAAAGAATATATAAATATGTATATATATATTTATTAAATAGCAAAATCTTTACTAAATTAATATTTGTAATCCAAATTATTTGCTTTAGTATTAAACACCACAAAAGATTGGGTGTCCTCAATCAATATAAAAATCTGTTTACCCGAAGGGGAAGTTTGCTCTACGGATGGTTATGTACACATAAAAAGGACACGGTGGGTGGATTGACCCTTATGAGCCGGTGTCTTGTATTTACACAGCGCTGATACACTGGGACTCCTGGAAGTTTGTTTATGGTTTTCTAAATGACACTAGGGATGGGCAAACATTCGAAATTTAAAACAAATTTTTATACATTTGTGCATTTGAATCAAATTCTGAATGTTTATCAAATAGTCTAACATTCTAATTTTGAATATTGGTTTGAATTTTAATTAACATTTTTTTTGGCTTTACTAGGCCATGTTTGACGCCTCTGTTTTCTCTCTTTTTTGGTTAATATTGTTTGAATATTCAAATTTCATATATGCTTTCTGTTAGCTATAACATTCGATTTTAAATTAAATTATGCAATTTGAAATATCTACATTCCATTTCAATTCAAATTAATGTATGAGATTAGAAATTTCGAATGTTCATAATATACCGAATATGCACATTTAAAATTTTAAAGTTTCTTACTTTTTTATTAAGAAAGTAAATTATTGTGTTTTATATTTTTTCTTTTGAGCATTTTATATTGCCTATTTTTAGTGAAACATCACAGCTTGTCATGTCCATGTTGCTTTCATCAATATATCTATATCTCATTTTACAAAGAGCTTAATGTCAGGCAGTTTAATTGGCTTTGCATAAGGTTAGTCTGTTTGTGATGATGTTTTCATTTCCCCAAAAGTTTAACAAACAAGATGTTGTGATTTTGTAATGGTGATAAAAGAATTTATTAATTTACAGTGGAAATATTGTAATACAGCTTTAATCTGCAACCAATTTGCAAAGAAGGTTTATAGGTTGTATTAGAATATACATCAAAGTATGACACATTGAAATCTAATTTAGTAATTTAGTGTTTTTCATTTTAAGTATATAATTTAGATCTAGTCTTTGAGAAATGCCCTCAGTATACAATATATTTTAAAGATATAGGGCTAGATTACAAGTGGCAATATAAAGTTAGCATGGGTCCAAATAAGCAATATTGCAGCCACGCTAACTTTCATGCATATTACAAGTTTAAAGTAAATAGGTGCGCTAGAGAGCAAACAAAATGTGCACTTGTCGGGTTAGCGCAACTGAAGACCTACCGTAAAGTGTAAGAGGTAAAAAAAAAGTTGCACCAAGCACAACATAAGTACATTAACATAAAGTGTTGCACTCATGAAACACTATATGATAAAAAAACATAATTTATGCTTACCTGATAAATTTATTTCTCTTGTAGTGTATCCAGTCCACGGATCATCCATTACTTATGGGATATTCTCCTTCCCAACAGGAAGTTGCAGGAGGATCACCCACAGCAAAGCTGCTATATAGCTCCTCCCCTAACTGTCATATCCAGTCATTCGACCGAAAACAAACAGAGAAAGGAGAAACCATAGGGTGCAGTGGTGACTGTAGTTTAATTAAAATTTAGACCTGCCTTAAAAGGACAGGGCGGGCCGTGGACTGGATACACTACAAGAGAAATAAATTTATCAGGTAAGCATAAATTATTTTTTCTCTTGTTAAGTGTATCCAGTCCACGGATCATCCATTACTTATGGGATACCAATACCAAAGCTAAAGTACACGGATGATGGGAGGGACAAGGCAGGATTAAGCGGAAGGAACCACTGCCTGAAGAACCTTTCTCCCAAAAACAGCCTCCAAAAAAGCAAAAGTATCAAATTTGTAAAATTTGGAAAAAGTGTGAAGCGAAGACCAAGTCGCGGCCTTGCAAATCTGTTCAACAGAGGCCTCATTTTTAAAGGCCCAGGTGGAAGCCACAGCTCTAGTGGAATGAGCTGTAATCCTTTCAGGGGGCTGCTGTCCAGCAGTCTCATGGGCTAGGCATATTATGCTCCGAAGCCAAAAGGAAAGAGAGGTTGCCGAAGCTTTTTGACCTCTCCTCTGTCCAGAGTAAACGACAAACAGGGTAGATGTTTGACGAAAATCTTTAGTAGCTTGTAAGTAAAACTTCAAGGCACGGACTACGTCCAGATTATGTAAAAGACATTCCATCTTTGAAGAAGGATTAGGACACAATGATGGAACAACAATATCTTGATTGATATTCTTGTTATTAACCACCTTAGGTAAAAACCCAGGTTTGGTACGCAGGACTACCTTATCTGCATGAAAAATCAGATAAGGAGAATCACATTGTAAGGCAGATAGCTCAGAGACTCTCTGAGCCGAGGAAATAGCCATCAAAAACAGAACTTTCCAAGATAAAAGTTTAATATCAATGGAATGAAGGGGTTCAAACTGAACTCCTTGAAGAACTTTAAGAACCAAGTTTAAGCTCCACGGGGGAGCAACAGGTTTAAGCACAGGCTTAATTCTAACCAAAGCCTGGCAAAATGCCTGGACGTCTGGAACCTCTGCCAGACGCTTGTGCAAAAGAATAGACAGAGAAGAAATCTGTCCCTTTAAAGAACTAGCTGATTATCCTTTGTCCAAGCCCTCTTGGAGAAAAGACAATATTCTAGGAATCCTAACCTTACTCCATGAGTAATTCTTGGATTCACACCAATAAAGATATTTACTCCATATCTTGTGGTAGATTTTCCTGGTAACAGGCTTTCGTGCCTGTATTAAAGTATCAATGACTGACTCGGAGAAGCCACGCTTTGATAGAATCAAGCGTTCAATCTCCATGCAGTCAGTCTCAGAGAAATTAGATTTGGATGATTGAAAGGACCTTGTATCAGAAGGTCCTGTCTTAGACGCAGAGTCCATGGTGGAAAGGATGACATGTCCACTAGGTCTGCATACCAAGTCCTGCGTGGCCATGCAGGTGCTATCAGAATCACCGATGCTCTCTCCTGTTTGATTTTGGCAATCAGTCGAGGGAGCAGAGGAAACGGTGGAAACACATAAGCCAGGTTAAAGAACCAAGGTGCTGCTAGAGCATCTATCAGCGTCGCTTCTGGGTCCCTGGACCTGGATCCGTAACAAGGAAGCTTGGCGTTCTGGCAAGACGCCATGAGATCCAACTCTGGTTTGCCCCAACCATGAATCAACTGAGCAAACACCTCCGGATGGAGTTCCCACTCCCCCGGATGGAAAGTCTGACGACTTAGAAAATCCGCCTCCCAGTTCTCCACACCTGGGATATGGATTGCTGACAGGTGGCAAGAGTGGTACTCTGCCCAGCGAATTATTTTTGAGACTTCTAACATCGCTAGGGAACTCCTGGTTCCCCCTTGATGGTTGATGTAAGCCACAGTCGTGATGTTGTCCGACTGAAATCTGATGAACCTCAGTGTTGCTAACTGAGGCCAAGCCAGAAGAGCATTGAATATCGCTCTTAACTCCAGAATATTTATTGGAAGGCGTTTCTCCTCCTGAGTCCATGATCCCTGTGCCTTGAGGGAATTCCAGACTGCACCCCAACCTAGAAGGCTGGCATCTGTTGTTACAATTGTCCAATCTGGCCTGCGAAAGGTCATACCCTTGGACAGGTGTACCCGAGACAACCACCAGAGAAGAGAATCTCCGGTCTCTTGATCCAGATTTAGCAGAGGGGACAAATCTGTGTAATCCCCATTCCACTGACTCAGCATGCATAATTGCAGCGGTCTGAGATGAAGGCGCGCAAATGGCACTATGTCCATTGCCGCTACCATTAAGCCGATTACCTCCATACACTGAGCTACCGAAGGGCGCGGAATGGAGTGAAGAACACGGCAAACATTTAGAAGTTTTGATAACCTGGAATCCGTCAGGTAAATTTTCAATTCTACAGAATCTATAAGAGTCCCTAAGAAGGAGACTCTTGTGAGTGGGGATAGAGAACTCTTTTCCTCGTTCACTTTCCACCCGTGCGACCTCAGAAATCCCAGAACTATCTCTGTATGAGACTTGGCAACTTGAAAGCTTGACGCCTGTATCAGGATGTCGTCTAGATACGGAGCCACCGCTATGCCTCGCGGTCTTAGAACTGCCAGAAGTGAGCCCAGAACCTTTGTAAAGATTCTCGGGGCTGTAGCCAACCCGAAGGGAAGAGCTACAAATTGGTAATGCCTGTCTAGAAAGGCAAACCTTAGAAACCGATGATGATCTTTGTGAATAGGTATGTGAAGGCAGGCATCCTTTAAGTCCACTGTGGTCATGTACTGACCTTCTTGGATCAAGGGTAGGATGGTCCGAATAGTTTCCATTTTGAAAGATGGAACTCTGAGGAATTTGTTTAAGATCTTTAGATCCAAAATTGGTCTGAAGGTTCCCTCTTTTTTGGGAACCACAAACAGATTTGAATAAAAACCCTGTCCTTGTTCCGTCCGCGGAATTGGATGGATCACTCCCATAACTATGAGGTCTTGCACACAGTGTAGGAATGCCTCTTTCTTTATCTGATTTGCAGATAGCCTTGAAAGATGAAATCTCCCTTGTGGAGGGGAAGCTTTGAAGTCCAGAAGATATCCCTGAGATATGATCTCCAACACCCAGGGATCCTGAACATCTCTTGCCCACGCCTGGGCGAAGAGAGAAAGTCTGCCCCCTACTAGATCCGTCGCCGGATAGGGGGCCGTTCCTTCATGCTGTCTTAGAGGCAGCAGCAGGCTTTCTGGCCTGCTTGCCTTTGTTCCAGGACTGGTTAGGTTTCCAGGCCTGCTTAGATTGAGCAAAAGTTCCCTCTTGTTTTGAAGTGGAGGAAGTTGATGCTGCACCTGCCTTGAAATTTCGAAAGGCACGAAAATTAGACTGTTTGGCCTTTGCTTTGGCCCTGTCCTGAGGAAGGGTGTGACCCTTACCTCCAGTAATGTCAGAAATAATTTCCTTCAAACCAGGCCTGAATAAGGTCTGCCCCTTGAAAGTAATGTTGAGTAATTTAGACTTCGAAGTTATGTCAGCTGACCAGGATTTAAGCCATAGCGCCCTACGAGCTTGGATGGCGAATCCGGAATTCTTAGCCGTTAGTTTAGTCAAATGAACAATGGCATCAGAAACAAATGAGTTAGCTAGCTTAAGTGTTCTAAGCTTGTCAATAATTTCAGTCAATGGAACTGTATGGATGGCCTCTTCCAGGGCCTCAAACCAGAATGCCGCCGCGGCTGTGACAGACGCAATGCATGCAAGGGGCTGTAAAATAAAACCTTGTTGAATAAACATTTTCTTAAGGTAACCCTCCAATTTTTTATCCATTGGATCTGAAAAAGCACAACTGTCCTCAACCGGGATAGTAGTACGTTTTGCTAAAGTAGAAACTGCTCCCTCCACCTTAGGGACCGTCTGCCATAAGTCCCGTGTAGTGGCGTCTATTGGAAACATTTTTCTAAAATATAGGAGGTGGGGAAAAAGGCACACCCGGTCTATCCCACTCCTTGCTAATAATTTCTGTAAGCCTTTTAGGTATAGGAAAAACATCAGTACACACCGGTACCGCATAGTATTTATCCAGCCTACACAATTTCTCTGGTACTGCAACTGTGTTACAGTCATTCAGAGCAGCCAATACCTCCCCAAGCAACACACGGAGGTTCTCAAGCTTAAATTTAAAATTAGAAATCTCTGAATCAGGTTTCCCCGAATCAGAGATGTCACCCACAGACTGAAGCTCTCCGTCCTCATGATCTGCATATTGTGACGCAGTATCAGACATGGCCCTTACAGCATCTGCACGCTCTGTATTTCTCCTAACCCCAGAGCAATCGCGCTTGCCTCTTAATTCAGGCAACCTGGATAATACCTCTGACAGGGTATTATTCATGATTGCAGCCATGTCCTGCAAGGTAATCGCTATGGGCGTCCCTGATGTAATTGGCGCCATATTAGCGTGCATCTGAGCGGGAGGCGAAGGGCCTGACACGTGGGGAGAGTTATTCGGCATAACTTCCCCCTCGTCAGAATCTTCTGGTGATATTTCTTTTATAGTTAAAGACTGATCTTTACTGTTTAAGGTGAAATCAATACATTTAGTACACATTCTCCTATGGGGCTCCCCCATGGCTTTCAAACATAATGAACAAGTAGTTTCCTCTGTGTCAGACATGTTTAAACAGACTAGCAATGAGACTAGCAAGCTTGGAAAACACTTTAAACAAGTTTACAAGCAATAATAAAACGTTACTGCACCTTTAAGAAACACAAATTTTTGTCAAAATTTGAAATAACAGTGAAAAAAGGCAGTTACACTAACAAAATTTTTACAGTGTATGTAACAAGTTAGCAGAGCATTGTACCCACTTGCAAATGGATGATTAACCCCTTAATACCCAAAATGGAATAATGAAAGACAAAAACGTTTTTTTTTTTTGTTTTTTTTTTTCAAACAGTCACAACAACTGCCACAGCTCTACTGTGGCTTTTTACCTCCTTCAAAAACGACTTTGAAGCCTTTTGAGCCCTCCAGAGATGTCCTGGATCATGCAGAGGGAAACTGAATGTTTCTGTCAGTATTTTTATCTGCACAGAAAAGCACTAAAAAGGCCCCTCCCACTCATATTACAACAGTGGAAAGCCTAAGGAAACTGTTACTAGGCAAAATTCAAGCCAGCCATGTGGAAAAAAACTAGGCCCCAATAAGTTTTATCACCAAATACATATAAAAACGATTAAACATGCCAGCAAATGTTTTATATTACATTTTTATAAGAGTATGCATCTCTATTAATAAGCCTGATACCAGTAGCTATCACTGCATTTAAGGCTTTACTTAGATTAGTTCGGTATCAGCAGCATTTTCTAGCAAATTCCATCCCTAGAAAAATATTAACTGCACATACCTTATTGCAGGAAAACCTGCACGTCATTCCCTCTCTGAAGTTACCTCACTCCTCAGAATATGTGAGAACAGCCATGGATCTTAGTTACTTCTGCTAAGATCATAGAAAATGCAGGCAGATTCTTCTTCTAAATACTGCCTGAGATAAACAGTACACTCCGGCACCATTTAAAAATAACAAACTTTTGATTGAAGAATAAACTAAGTATAAAACACCACACTCCTCTTACGACCTCCATCTTGGTTGAGGCTTGCAAGAGAATGACTGGGTATGACAGTTAGGGGAGGAGCTATATAGCAGCTCTGCTGTGGGTGATCCTCTTGCAACTTCCTGTTGGGAAGGAGAATATCCCATAAGTAATGGATGATCCGTGGACTGGATACACTTAACAAGAGAAAAGGGTTAATAGGTATATGGAATATGACAAAGTGTTTGACTGGAAAGGACTTTTACGTCTGTGTGTATGTATATGTACTGTATATATATATATATATATATATACATACACAGAGAAAGTCCAGCACTCACTTACAAGCTCTCAGCTAAGATTACAAGCAAAAAAGGAAAAAAGGAAGGGTTAGTAACGAAATGGGACATGCCCAGGTACCACGTCAAGGTCCCTTTCAAAACCTGGGTCCCTAAAACAGCCAAACAATGCAAGCTCTCAATCAAACAAACGGGGAACAAGTGGAGGGTGCACAGGCTTATGTAATCACCCTAGACATATACAAAACATGGAAGGGGACTTCACTCTCAGACTGGACTGGGTGCACATCTCATGATCCTGCAATATGCTCAGTCCTGGGTGCTCAATGGCACTCACAGGAAACTGTGCTGTCCCCAGAGTCACAGGCAGTTAACCCCAGACAGGTCTGGTTGCAAAGCCCATAGGGAAAATTACAAAACAAATTAATACAACACACAGAGAAAGTCCAGTACTCACTTACAAGCTCTCAGTTAACATTAAAAGCAAAAATGGAAGGGTTAGTTACCGCATCTGGCCAAATATGACAAGCGCGGGTACCACATCAAGGTCCCTCCAAAAACCTGGGTCCCTAAAACAGCCAAACAATGCATGCTCTCAATCAAACAAACTGGGAACAAGTGAAGGGTGCACAGGCTTATGTAATCATCCTAGACATATACAAAACACAGAAGGGGCTGCACTCTCTGACCGGAATGTGTACACATCCCAGAGTCACAGGCAGTTAACCCCAGACAGGTCTGGGTGTAAGTCCCATAGGGAAAATTACAAAACAAAATAAAAACAACACACAGAGAAAGTCCAGCACTCACTTACAAGCTCTCAGCTAAGATTAAAAGCAACAATGGGAGGGTTAGTTACTGCATCTGGCCAAATGGGACAAGCCCAGGTACCACCTCAAGGTCCCTTCCAAAACATGGGTCCCTAAACAGCCAAACAATGCATGCTCTCAATCAAGCAAACTGGGTAAAGGGAAGGGTGCACAGGCTTATGCAATCACCCTAGACATATACAAAACACGGAAGGGGACTGCACTCTCAGACTGGATTAGATACACATCCCATGACCCTGCAACATGCTCAGCTCCCAGGTCATGGGATGTGTACCCAGTCCAATCTGAGAGTGCAGTCCCCTTCCGTGTTTATATAAGCCTGTGCACCCTTCTCTTGTTCCCAGTTTGTTTTATTGAGAGCATGCATTGTTTGGCTGTTTTAGGGACCTAAGTTTGGAAGGGACCTGGGCTTGTCCCATTTGGCCAGATGCAGTAACTAACCCTTCCATTTTTGCTTTTAATCTTAGCTGAGAGCTTGTAAGTGGGTGCTAGACTTTTTCGGTGTGTTGTATTAATTTGTTCTGTAATTTTTCCTATGGTCCTTGCACTCAGACTTGTCTGGGGCTAACTATCTGTCACTCTGGGGACAGCACAGCTTCCTCTGAGTGAGTACCCAGGGCTGAGCATGTTGCAGGGTTATGGGACGTGTACCCAATCCAGTCTAGGGGTGCAGTCCCCTTCCGTGTCCTGTATATATATATATATATATATATATATATATATATATATAGATGATAGATAGATAGATAGATATAGATATATCTATGTGTGTGGGTGTATAAGTATTTGTATATATGTATATACAGTACATATGTATTTTATATATGTAAATGCATACATTCATACACATATTAACACATATATACACTGGATGTACATATATACACATGTATATACACTTTGGAGCCCTTCGCAGACAAAAACTTTTTTTTTTTTTTTTTTTTTTTTTTTTTTTATTATGTTTTACTGCGTGTTCACATTCCAACATTCTTCACATGGAAGAAAATGATCTTTGTGTATATATATATATATATATATATATATATACTGTATATATATATATATATATATATATATATATATATATATATATATATATATATTTATATGTCTGTATCTGTATATATTCATATAAGATGTGCAGGGAAGAACATTTTTAGTTCGTATATTCAGGGAAATCAGTTTCCCCAAATATTCATTGGTTGCACTATGTTTTTGTTTTGTTTAAAATGAAGCAAAAAACAAAATGTAAAACAAATGTAATTTTTTTAAAAATGCTAGAGATGAAAAGTTTCACTTAAAGCTACAATACTTACCTTAAAGGGACAGTCTACACCAGAATTGTTATTGTTTTAAAAGATAGATAATCCCTTGTTTACCCATTCCTTAGTTTTGCATAAGCAACACGGTTAAATTTATATATTTTTTACCTCTGCGATTATCTTGTATTTAAGCCTCTGCAGACTGCCCCTTTATTTCAGTTCTTTTCACAGACTTGCAGTTTAGCCAATCAGTGATGGCTCCCAGGTAACTTCACGTGCACGAGCACAGTGTTATCTATATGAAAAACATGAACTAACATCCTCTAGTGGTGAAAAACCTGTTAAAATGCATTCTTAAGAGGCAACCTTCAAGGTCTAAGAAATTAACATATGAACCTCCTAGGTTAAGCTTTCAACTAAGAATACCAAGAGAACAAAGAAAAATTGGTGATAAAAGTAAATTGGAAAATTGTTTAAAATGACATGCTCTATCTGAATCATGGAAGTTTTTTTTGGACTAGACTGTCCCTTTAATGATCTCCACAGAGCCTGGAGAGTACGTTAAGTTAAGTATTATTCACTTAAAATAAATAAATAAAGGAAACAAATGAATGCTGACAATTTGTATCAGTATATTTTTGTTTTCCTTATTGATGTTGATGCATCCATTAGGATTTTCATGATGAATGTGCATTCATCTGAAAATGAATGCACATCTCTAATTCATATATACAGTACACCCCTCACATTTTTGTAAATATTTTATTATATCTTTTCGTGTGACAAAACTAAAGAAATGACACTTTGCTACAATGTAAAGTAGTGAGTGTACAGCTTGTATAACAGTGTGAATTTGCTGTCCCCTCAAAATAACGCAACACACAGCCATTAATGTCTAAACCATTGGCAACAAAAGTGAGTACACCCTTAACTGGAAATGTCCAAATTGGGCACAAAGTGTCAATATTTTGTGTGGCCACCATTATTTCCCAGCACTGCCTTAACCCTCTTGGGCATGGAGTTCACCAGACCTTCACAGGATGGCACTGTAGTCCTCTTCCACTCCTCCATAACGGTGGATGTTGCGCTACCCCACCTCCTGTTTGAGGATGCCCCACAGATGATCAATAGGGTTTAGGTCTGGAGACATGCTTGGCCAGTCCATCACCTTTACCCTCAGCTTCTTTAACAAGGCAGTGGTCGTCTTGGAGGTGTGTTTGGTGTCGTTATCATGTTGGAATACTGCCCTGTGGCCAAGTTTCCAAAGGGAGGGGATCATGCTCTGCTTCAGTATGTCACAGTACATGTTGGCATTCATGGTTACCTTAATGAACTGTAGCTACCCAGTGCCGGCAGCACTCATGCAGGCCCAGACCATGACACTCCCACCACCATGCTTGACTGTAGGCAAAACACACTTGTCTATGTACTCCTCACCTGGTTGCTGCCACACACGCTTGACACCATTTGAACCAAATAAGTTTATCTTGGTCTCATCAAACCACAGGACATGGTTCCAGTAATCCATGTCTTTAGTCTGCTTGTCTTCAGCAAACTGTTTGTTGGCTATCTTGTGCATCATCTTTATGTCCTTCTTTTATGTCTTTCATCTGGGACGACCAATTTGATGCAGTGTGCGGCGTATGGTCTTAGCACTGACAGACAGACTGACCCCCCTTCCCTTCAACCTCTGCAGCAATGTTGGCAGCACTCATACTTCTATTTCCCAAAGACAACCTCTGGATATGACGCTGAGCATGTGCACTCAACTTCTTTGGTCAACCATGGCGAGGCCTGTTATGAGTGGAACCTGTCCTGTGAAACCGTTGTATGGTCTTGCCGACCGTGCTGCAGCTCAGTTTCAGGGTCTTGGCAATCTTCTTACAGCCTAGGCCATCTTTATGTAGAGCAACAACTCTTTTTTTCAGATCCTCAGAGAGTTCTTTGCCATGAGGTGCCATGTTAAACTTCCAGTGACCAGTATGAGAGAGTGTGAGAGTGATAACAACAAATTTAACACACCTGCTCCCCATTCACACCTGAGACCTTATAACATTAACAAGTCGCATGACACACCGGGAGGGAAAATGGCTAATTATTCCCAATTTGGACATTTCCACTTAGGGGTGTACTCACTTTTGTTGCCAGCGGTTTAGACATTAATGACTGTGTGTTGAGTTATTTTGAGGGGAAAGCAAATTTACACTGTTATACAGGCTGTACACTCACTACTTTACATTGTAGCAAAGTGTTATTTTTCAGTGTTGTCACATGAAAAACTATAATAAAATATTTTAAAAAATGTGAGGGGTGTACTCACTTCTGTGAGATACTTTATATATACACACACACACATCTATATATATATATATATATATATACATACACACACACATATATATATATATATATATATATATATATATATATATATATATATATAAATATGTATATGGCTGTGGATGGTCTTCAGACATTTCCAGATCTCCCAATCCGGCTCTGTGTATGTGGGTGTGTGTATATATATATATATATATATATATACATTTAAAAATAAAGAGAAGACTTTAGTAAGCATCGGGTTTTTAATTGGTAATATGTGCTAAAAAAAATCCACTTGCGAACAAAAACACTGCTCAAACTAAACAAAAAAAAATTTAAGTAAAAAAATGTAGCTCGCCACTTGTAATCTGGACCAGCATCTTTACTGTACAGATCAACCATCACATTATAAATTAGAGTAATAGGACTAAAACATTATAATGTTAGCATGCTTTATATTGATCTCTTAACAATTCACATCTTTGTCAGATATCATAAAAATATCTACTGAAGAGTATAAAAATTTTACTTTTAGATGGTATCACTAATGATTGGATTTCATCAAAACGAATGTCTTTAAATCAGCAGTAAGTTATGGTAATGCTCGCTAGTTTTAAAATCAATACTGTTATAGAGATTAAAAGATATGTACAGAAACAAGAGTTTGTCATTATTTTGTTTTTTTTTTATTAGTATAAATCAAAGCTCCAGTTATAAGTAATTGTTCATATTACCAATAGATACCAACTCTGTTTTAAAATAATAAACAGATTTTTTTTTAACTAAGAACATCCTCAAATATTATATATGAATATTTTTTAAGATATATTTCCTATGCCCCTATATCTCACACGTGTACATTAAAATGTAACTGTTCAAATGTTAGTTATTTAAGTGGAATGCCATGTTAAACTTATTGTTTAAACTTAAAATTGTACGTTTTTTCACAACTCCAATTATCAAATAAACAAGACGTTTCAATTTATGAGTAAAATATCCTCAAATCAAATGAAATACAAAGCATTCACCAAACAAATCTGATTGATTCTAGGTCTACGGCTTTCAGTAACTAAATATAGAAATAAGATTACAGCTAAATTACTTCTTTTATTGACATTGTACAAAAACAAATTAATCTACTGTGGTGGATATATATCAATGCACTGTATTCCAATGTGTCCGAAACAAATATGTACCTGCCTTCACCGTTTCTATATCCACACTCCTAGAAGTTTAACAGGTATTCTTAAAGTGCGAATATAGGCATGGTGAAGACAGGTGTTTGGAGATTGCTGTATCATCAGTATCTACTGTGGTGAATACATATTCGTTTCGGACACGTTGGAATACAGTGCATTGATTTGTGGTGGATACATAAGTATCTTGGATACATAGCATTATAATACATGCATTATTGAGTGACGTCAGGATAGACGAGTAACCAATCATGGTCTTGCAAATGCCGATCAAGTGACCACACACGGAAGGAAAAATTCTAATTAATTTGATTGTTAAAGGGACACTGTACCCCAAAATTTTCTTTCATGATTCAGATTGAGCATGATATTTTAAGCAACTTTCTAATTTACTCCTATTATCAAATGTTCTTCATTCTCTTGGTATCTTTATTTGAAATGCAAGAATGTAAGTTTAGATGCCGGCCCATTTTTGGTGAACAGCCTGGGTTGTCCTTGCTGATTGGTGGATAAATTCATCCACCAATAAAAAAGTGTTGTCCAGAGTACTGAAACCAAAAAAAAGCTCAGATGCCTTCTTTTTCAAATTATGGTAGCAAGAGAAGGAAGAAAAATTGATAATAGGAGTAAATTAGAAAGTTGCTTAAAATTGCATGCTCTTTCTGAATTACAAAAGAAAAAATTTGGGTTCAGTGTCCCTTTAAGACTGGTGTTCCCTTTTTAAGTGTATTGGGTGTACTCCATACATTTGTTTTGTATGTAGGTTACTTGGATACATAAACTTGCCAGTTTCAACATTTTATACCACATGTTCTGTATTACTAAGCATTGCAACAATAAAAGAGGGACATACTTAGAAACTAAAACCTTTTCTTTAAAAAAAAGTATATGATAAATATTTAGTAAAAATATTTTAACTTTAATATTCTGATGTATTATGAAAACCATTTTTAAATTGATCCTGCTATAAAACAATAACATCTAACCTGCTTATATTTAGTTCTGGTAGTATACAAAATAATGTTATGGGATCATAAAGACCTGGCATTAATTTGTTAATGTTACTGGAAATCTGTATTGCTCAGCTTATGTACAGTGCAAATGTAATAAAATTGTTCTATGGGTGTGGAAATTGAAGGAAGGCAAAATGTTGTACTGTAATCCTGAATAATCATTTTGGTATGTAGGTGTCCTTATTCATTACAGCATTGCACTTATCTTTGGTGTGCCTATACTAAATTGAGATCAAAATGTTCAGTATTGCATATCATAAATAGTGATTCATGCTCAAACTGTACATAAAAATGTCAACAAATTTTTAAAAGGTCTTTTTACAGTGTACTTGTGTTTAAGGCTACAAAATTAATTGCTGTGATGTACCAAATCAATAGTACCCTGTATTTCTGCTGCACTCTTTTAAATTAATTGGCTCCTTTATTACTCAAACATCTGAATTTCTTTAATAAAATGAAAGCAAAGCAATGTACATAGCAAAGTAAATGTATGAAACTACCAATAAAGTGTTATTGAAATAGAGTTTTTCTTTTGTTACAGGATGTATTTGCATTCTATAAATAATTAGTTCTATTCTGCTCAGTTTGAGATACAATTCTTTTGTAAGCCACTCTAAAACCCAAATCAATACTTTATGACCCCTTTTCCGGTATCAATTAACATTTATACTCTAGAGGAACACATAATGCATGTTGACAGAATTTGTTAAATTTTTAAATTCTTACAGTAAAAAAAATATATAGATTTTAATAGTTAAATATTTTAAATGTATATCTCAGTGTTTACCTTTAATTTAAGAAGTAGAAAATGTCAGAGGAGGTAACGCCACTGAAATCTATAATATGTACTTGTTAACATGCAGTAAAGGTATCTATTTGCATTGTATGACCATTGATCTCACCAAAAGCCTGTCTTGGAAAGTTTGTTTGGAAAGGTCCTCTTCTCTGCACAACATTGTTACTGATTTACTAAATACCTTTGTAAAGTTATTGGAAGAATTCATTAATTGAGTCTGTCTTATCATATTTAGGAAGATGGGCTAAGGAATAGCAGTGTATTGTTTAAAACATATTCTATGTCCCCAGGGCAAACTCTGTGGCAGGGCTCCCCTCATTTAAACAGTACCTTTTCTCAAGCATAGCTAATGAGCAATATATGTATATATATATATATATATACAGTATATATATATATATTGTAAGCTAATTAAGCTGTGCACTCCCTAAAAAGTAGCTGTGAGCCCATATAAACTAAGAGGGAGCAGTTGCTGCAGGGAATGTTTGTCAAATTTTATATTTGAAATAAAATAAAAACAAAACAACAATAGGGAAAGCATAACAGATTAAAAAATAAAATGAAATAAAAATCTGCTTAGAAGTCAGATATATATGGGCAACCATACAAAAATACCCATATAGCCTAACTAATATATAGATATATATTTTTTAGAAGCAATTAAGCAGTTGAGAGAGTGTTGAGCCTGTGTGCAAAAGTTATACAGCTAGTCAGAGAAATATTAAGATGCAGTGTTGATGGTAAACACCCCAATATGACCATCTAAAAGGACATTCTACTCCAGAATTGTTATTGTTTAAAACGATAGATAATCCCTTTATTACCTATTTCCCAGTTTTGCATAATCAACATGGTTATATTAATACACTATTTACCTCTGTGATTACCTTGTATCTAAACCTCTGCAGACTTCCCCCTTATTTCAGTTCTTTTCAGAGACTTGCATTTTAGCCAGTGTCCTCTTATAAGCATCTCCACGGGCGTGAGCCCAATATTATCTATATGACATACATGAACTAATGCGCTCTATCTGTGAAAAACTGTCAAAGGCATTCAGATAAGCTTAGAAATTGGCATATGAGCCTACCTAGGTTTAGCTTTCAACTAAGAATACCAAGGGGAAAAAAAGCAAATTTTATGATAAAAGTAAATTGGAAAGTTGTTTAAAATGATATGCCCTATCTGAATAATAAATGTTTAATTTATACTAGACTGTTGCTTTAAGATTAAAAAAGAGCTGTTTTGGGCGTCACTGTGCTCATGGGCATTGTTAGAGGGATGGCGTTAACAGACAACTTCAGACTAGCGATATATTAACTTCCAGATAAAAAGAAATACACTAAGCAGCAGAAATTATTTATATAGCATAAGAAAAGTTTAATAGATGTATCAACTAGTGAGAAATGCATTGATGAGCATACATACAGGGTCATTCTCAGTCACACACATACAGACTTTGATTCACACTCAGACATACATATGCACAGGGACAGACACAGAAGGATGCACACTTGTACACATGCATAAGGTACAATTTACACAGACACAGATATGCACTCAGATATGATTACATTTACACACAGAGTCATCCAGGATCAAATGTACTTAAAGGGATGCATACACAATCATATTTACACATACACACACTGCACACACACACTGGGATACATACACACACCAGGTTATATTTACACAGATACATGCTGACAAAAACATTTACATGCAGACACACACTGCTGAATTCTTATTTACTTCAGGATCTCCTACATGTTCTCCCTTACACACAAATACTGTTGAAATGGCATACAGGCTCACACACCCAGGGTAACATGCGCACATAAGTTATCACTTAAAAGGAGGTCATTATATCTTACAATATGCACATAACACTGTTAGAAAATACAGGGTGTATCAGCTCACCCTATTAGGATTCTCCAAATTATCAGGATACAGGTGCAGGATAAAGCTAGTATTTGTGTTCTAATTAGTTTTCAATGAACACAAGCAAGTAAGGTGCTTCCACTAAACTTGAATTTCTTAAAAACATAAGTTTATTAAAAAAAAATCTATAAAACAACAATTAGTGGATCAGGGGGATCCAGGGATCCGACCTTAATATACAACGCGTTTCTCGACACTAAGAGGGCTGTTTCATCAGTCATAAAATCACCTTATTAGCTATCCTGCTTTTTATATCTCTCTACAAATCCTAATGGAAAACAGCACGCCCATATAGGGTGTATTCTCCAGTTAATCATATACACCTGTACATACGTGTGAAGTAACCTACAGAGTAAAACTATGTGCATTTGCAAGACCTCCCACATAATACATTGATAGATCATCACACAGTTTAGACATAAGACAGTTTCAGCCTACAACGAACATATATAAATTACAACATTACAGGTGTAAAAAATATGTGTATATACCAGTTTCATCCTTATTCACATTTCAGTTGTTATGATCTTTTTGACAAACCATAACATTTATTTCATGATCACTAACACCCCTTTGCTTGTATATATATTTATCACTTATTTATCAAAAAAGTAAAATCGAATCCTACCTTAGTTCTTTAGGAGTATGAGAAAGTGTAGATGTTTTTTATTTTAAACATAATTTTTATTCATTTTGTTAAGGAAGGTAATAACGCTGAGTATATTAAACTGATAAATTCGTCCAACCAAAAATTGACATATATCAGTTTCTGTGGAGATGCAACTCCACTATTACTTTCACAGTACGTATCTATCTTCCTTTATCATACAATTACTCACTACATAATAGGCCCGGAAATGCATGCCAGTACTCAACCTCTACTAGCATAGTTAATAAGACTCTTTGTGTAAACGATAAAAGGGAAAGAGCGCAGACTCAAGTGCAGTATTTAAAGTTTTTATTCAAGCAACAGACGAATAACAAATTGAACACTCACAAGATGGTGCATAAGTCTATGCATATAATAGCCGATTGCTAAGTCCCAAAAGCCGATCCTTTATGGCAGTACTTCCAGGGATGTATGACAGGTCAGTTCACTTTGCCGGCTTTACAAACGAACACACCTGCTCTGCAGTCGCGGGGTTGATGACGTTTCCTGTAGCCGTCTGAAGGAGTGCTGGATCACTGACAACTCCTGGACTACGGATCCCGCCGGGGATCAAAAGAGCTAAGCAAATTCTACGCGTTTCGTCTCATATCGTCGAGACTTTGTCAAGAATGCTTAGCTACACTTCTTTGCGCATTATATACCCATGGTGGGATAAAAATAATTGATCCCAACTAATTAATATATATTGTATATAAGGGTATATAAAGAGCACAGAATATCGGACAGTTAATACAATTATAAATACATAGTAATTGATTAAAACTTTTTCTAAAAAATAGCATTAAATATAGCAGCAAAAATATCTAGTTCTATATTGATAATACAACATTTCCAATTAATACATCTACACTAAATTTAAAATATATGCAAAAGACTAAAAAACATGAACACAAATTAATAATACTCCAAAATGAATAAATATATATATGTAATTGTTAAAATACATAGAACCACCACAATGATTAAATATGATAAAAAGAATTGTTGATTTCATAAAAAAGCCTGGATATCTAATTCTATATTTAACCCTTTGGGTTAAAACTTCAGTCCTATACTTTAAAAGTATAGATTGAGAGAACATATTAGGAACATAGAGTCAGGTTTTGATAATCATAGTGTATCTTATCATTTTAAAGTATGTCACAATCAGAACACTAATGATCTTAGTATTAAAATTATTGAATGGGTTGCACCAGATAAATGGGATACTAACAGATTGCTGAAGTTAAGGCAAAGGGAAACCTTTTGGATAAAAACACTAGACTGTCTGGAACCCAAAGGGTTAAATATAGAATTAGATATCCAGGCTTTTTTATGAAATCAACAATTCTTTTTATCATATTTAATCGTTGTGGTGGTTCTATGTATTTTAACAATTACATATATATATTTATTCATTTTGGAGTATTATTAATTTGTGTTCATGTTTTTTAGTCTTTTGCATATATTTTAAATTTAGTGTAGATGTATTAATTGGAAATGTTGTATTATCAATATAGAACTAGATATTTTTGCTGCTATATTTAATGCTATTTTTTAGAAAAAGTTTTAATCAATTACTATGTATTTATAATTGTATTAACTGTCCGATATTCTGTGCTCTTTATATACCCTTATATACAATATATATTAATTAGTTGGGATTAATTATTTTTATCCCACCACGGGTATATAATGCGCAAAGAAGTGTAGCTAAGCATTCTTGACAAAGTCTCGACGATACGAGACGAAACGCGTAGAATTTGCTTAGCTCTTTTGATCCCCGGCGGGATCCGTAGTCCAGGAGTTGTCAGTGATCCAGCACTCCTTCAGACGGCTACAGGAAACGTCATCAACCCCGCGACTGCAGAGCGGGTGTGTTCGTTTGTAAAGCCGGCAAAGTGAACTGACCTGTCATACATCCCTGGAAGTACTGCCATAAGGGATCGGCTTTTGGGACTTAGCAATCGGCTATTATATGCATAGACTTATGCACCATCTTGTGAGTGTTCAATTTGTTATTCGTCTGTTGCTTGAATAAAAACTTTAAATACTGCACTTGAGTCTGCGCTCTTTCCCTTTTATCGTTTACAGTTTATCTTGTTGGGGACCCTGGAGTCTACCCCTACTTTGGAGGAGCAGCGACCATTCACCCTATTTGATAATATATTATTTAATACTCCTGATATGCAAAGACTGTAAGTAATTCATCAAAACGGACTATATATATATATGATCTTTTCTACATAGGATGGACTGAAGTTTTTATTTAAAACATCCATTGAATTATTTATACAATTGTAATTTTTTTATGTACTAGGGTATGCATATTGTGTCATTTAGTACTATTTGATATTCAGGCTTGATTTTTATCCTTATTTTATTTTAAGTTAGCGCCCGGTTGTGTGTCACTTTGTTGCACACATATCCTGTTCCAAGACTCTTTGTGTGCACAACAGGTCTAGGTAACACTCTACAATAAATAAATACGTATGCATTCACTGTCAGTCAAATGGCAAACCCCATAATTCATCCACTCTACCCCATATAGTCTTGTCTACAAAATAAACAGCATATATACTATGAAGTATAAGGTTTGGATTGAGCATCTTATGGAGAGCAGTAGCCCTTACAGCTTGTCAAAGTATTTTATGGTGTGAAGCTTTAACGTACATAGAGCTATTTACAAACAGCTGGCTCTTTCTCACACAGGAGCACAAAAACAGGCAAGGGGCAATTGCCATATTTGCTGAAAGCCTAGATTCAAGTTAACTATATAGCAGGTATTGAAAGTGACAACTGAAACATCTGTTGTGGACACTGCTCTATATTAAAAGTAGAAACTCTATTGATAGCTATGTATATATAACCAAGATAAACACTACTAACAACTATTATAACATACAAGTCACACAACAATATAAGGCAAGAACATATTAAACTGGATATTCAGAATCACTCATCTATTCTCATGGAGGGATTAGTCTAATGATCCAATATCGTTAAAAGCTGCTCATGAAAGTAAATACCAGAGTCACACAGAGGTAAGTTTAAGGATTGTGAAGTACTATCCCACACCAATTCTGAATTGAGGCAGCATGAAATCTGCTGTATAGTCCAGCCGATAAGCTAAATCATCACACCAGGATCGTAGTTCTTGACTTGGCAAACTAAGTCTGACAACCGTTAGCTGTTTTCTGTCAGAGGATCTGTTGGAGCATCTCTCTCTTTCCAAGCACCAATCTACATTAGCATCTCCAATGGTGGGTTTGAAGGGAATGTGGTAGAAGGTGCCGTGGTCTTGATTCCAGAGGACTGTAGGATCTCTCGATCGCTGCTCAATCCCTGTCACAGTCAAGGAACCTGTAGCACAGTGATCATGCAACTCAGCGCTCTCGGCTATTCTGGCTGCTCGTGTATTATTGCCATCGACCTCCCATCAAGTGTCGGCCACATTCCCTATGACTGGAGCTGGAGCAAAGGGCATGAAATTCGCTGATGTGCTCCTCCGGGTATGGGCAGGCTCCTCTTCTCTCATAGGTGTGTTCCCCCCCCTGCTCTTTGGCCATAGTAGATGTCTATAATGCAAAAATGCATATAAACCTGAGGTCTTCGAAACCTCTAGACATCTTCCGATTTAGTTCTAATAATAGTTCATGAATTGCGACGTTCGCCCTCTACATTTTTAAAGGTGTAAAGAGTCCCAGAAGTAAATAGATTGTTGCTTTTACTCGGAAATCTTATTTGAAGGGCTTGCTGGTCCGGTATTGTTCAACTGCGCCCCGAGGCCCCCACAGCTCAGGGTCTGGGTCTTTCTGCACCATTAATCAGGCGCCAAACTTGGCCATAATCATCGAAGCTACCACTTGCAGATAAGCAAAAGCTTGACTCATGGAAAGGTGCACTTAGTTAATGGTTTTAGTGCTTTTTTGCTGATATTCATTCATGAAACAGAGGAGCGGAGCAAAAACACGTCTGCTCTTGTTGCTGGCTGGCTCCGCCCCTGGGATGAAAATATTTTAATAAAAGCCGACCATTTTTAAAAAAGAGAATTATGTCTCATCTGAATTTAAATCAGTATCCAACTGTTCGATAATACATTGTTTTTTAAGAAAAATGTTAATTTTGTTAATGCTAGTGGTTTTTCTGTCCCTCCATTTCCTGAAAATTAAATTCATGGACGACAAAATTATTAAATTAAGGATTTTATTGTCCTCTAAAATCTGAACTTTTGCTGTCAAAAAAAATATTCTGCTCAGTGTAAACTAACTAAATTTGATTTTAAGGATGTTGACTGCCCAGAATTCTATTTTCTTCCAGAATTGATTAATTTTAGGGCAAGACCAAACCATATGGATTAAATCTGCTGTTGTCAAGGCACATTTAGGACATTTATTAAATTGATGGTTATACCATTTAAGCCCTTTCTCCGGGGTAAAATAAGTACGGTATAATAATTTTAAGTGAGACTCACTCCAATTTGCAGATAAAGTGGTATAAACAACCTTTGCAATCGATCTCTTTACATAGTCCAACGTAATAGAGCAGTCATAAATTAGTCCCGCCCATTTTTGAACCATATCAGTTAGATTCAAATCACCCCTTTGAGATACCAAATGGTCATACCATATTGAGACAGAAAATAGGCCACACTTAGCGAGTAGTGGCCAACCATCTATTTTGCCCCAAGACCAGACCCCGGAAAAATTCTTCAATAGTTTAGGGACATAATCTCTCACTTGTAGATATGCAAAAAAATCCCTATTATCAAGATTAAACTCCTGTTTTAATTCATCAAAGGTTTTCATACTTTGCATAATTTAATCTATAAACTGTGTGACGAAAAACAAACCTTTTCTTTGCCAGTTCCTAAATACCAGGGATTGCACACCCTCCTGAAACTCTGGATTCCCTAAAATAGTCTGGTATTTTTTTTTCCAAGCCTGGATTACGTTGTAAATAATTTTCAATTGTTTCACTTGTTTTGGGATTGTGTGGAGCGGGCAATGTATAAGAAAGGTGGGAAGAAACGGAAGTGTCATATTTACTTCTAGGCTATTATTGGTAAAGTAGTCCGAGGTCGTAATCCAATCAATGGCAATACGTCCAAAAAAGACCAAATTGTATACACTTAGATCTGGAAGGGCCAGGCCACCACATGATTAAGGAAGGAACATTTTTTTCAGAGAAATTCTGGGCCTTTTGTTTTGCCATATGAAATAACGAAGTGCTGTATTAAGACCTTTATTAATGTCCTTACTTTTTAACAGCACAGGAACGTTTTGTATAACATATAAAATTTTAGGCAAGAGGACCATTTTAAATAGGGTGATTCAGCCTGAGATGGAAAGAGGAAAATGTTGCCAATTCTTCATATATTCTTTAGTCTGTCTGAGAATATGGCAAGATGTTAAGGTGGCACCGATTGTGGGGGTCTGATGAGACTTTAATCCCAAGATATCTAAATGAATTAGATACTATACAAAAGGGGATCTCTAGGGAGGGATCGTTCAATTCTCTGATCCATAAAAGTTCTGATTTTGTGGGATTCATTTTATAGCCCGAAAATGAGCCAAACATATGTGTAAATTTAATTAAAATCGGAATATTAACTGCAGTATTGGATAGGTATACCAGGAGGTCGCCGGCATACAGCGCAACTTTTAATTATTTTTCCCTATTCTTATTTCATCAATTTGGGATCTGATCTTCATGGCTAATGGTTCAATGGCCAAATTGGACAGTAGCAGGGAAAGAGGGCAGTCTTGGCGCGTACCTCTATTGAGATTGATGATAGCAGTTTCTGTGTTATAAATAAGCAGCTTGGTAGAGGAATGCTTATATAAATTATTAACCAGACAACATATTGTTCCTAAAACCAAACTGATACAATGTATCCAACAAGTGATCGTGGTATACGCAACCAAAAGCTTTTTCAGCATCAATAGCAATAATAGCTGCATTGTAATCTACATTATTGCTAGTCTCTACATTCTTAGAGTAAACAATAGTTAGGAGGAGCTCTCTAATTTTAGCAGCCAAATTCCACCCGAGTAAGAAACCTGCTTGATCTTTATGGATGATATCAGGAATAATTTGTTGTAGTCTCTTTGCTAGAATGGAAGTAAGAATTTTGTAATCCACATTAAGCAGTGCAATAGGCCTATAGGATTCTTTTTTAAGGAGATCTTTCCCCTGTTTGGCAATTAATGTTGTCTGTGAGGCTGCAAAATTCTGGGGGACCTTCCTCTATGAAAAAGTAATTAAACAGTCAGTTAAATGCAGAGTGATATTAGGGGCCAGTATTTTATAGAATTCATTTGGTAGAGCATCCAGACCCGGAGCTTTATCTGTTTTCAGCTTTTTTATACATAATATAATTTCAGATTCAGATATAGGAGCATTGATTGCTACATTTGAGATACTGCTAATAGATGGGACTATCATGTCTTTCCAGAATTCTTCTCTAGCTGTAACATCAAAATTCTTAAGAGAATATAAATTCTTATAATATTCAAAAAATAAATCTTGAATTTCTTCTGTGGAATAAATTCTATTCCCTTTCTCATCAATTGATTCAATCGTTGTAGATTTTCTACTAGAATTTACTAGTCTAGCTAATAGTCTCCCTGCCTTGTTGCCATGCTTATAAAATTTTGCCTGAAATTTTAAATCTGCTTGTGTTGTGCGATATAGTAAAAAAGTGTCCCTTTCTTTTTTTGCTCTGGAATACCTTAACCCGTTTTCCTCAGTGGTGTAATGTAAATAATAGGATTTTACCACTGCATTTGTAACTTCTATTTCTCTAGACCTGACTTTCTTACTCAGGGTTGCGGTATAAGCTAAAATCTCACCTCTAAGTAAAGCTTTTGCAGCTTTCCAGAAGATAGAAGAGTTGTCTATGGAGTCTTGGTTGACGACTGGTATATTCATCCATTCTCCCCTTTAACCAATTTTTTAATTTATATTTTTTTGCTAAATATTTGGGAAAAAATAAATGAAACAGTGACAGATATGATTTAAAAATTGGGATGTCAAGCAGAATCGGTGCATAATCAGAAATACATATGGGGGTTATAGAGGATTTAACCCCCAAATTGTACAGGCTATCGCTAATCAGTATTAAGTCAATTCTAGAGAGAGTTTTAAAGGTTTTCGAATAGCAGGTATACTCCCTGATGTCAGGATTATGTACTCTCCAAATATCTTTAAACGCAAGATTTCTAAAAATTGATCTAAACACTTTGGATTCCAAGGCATCTTTTTTGTC
Organism: Bombina bombina; assembly: GCF_027579735.1. NCBI lineage: Eukaryota > Metazoa > Chordata > Amphibia > Anura > Bombinatoridae > Bombina > Bombina bombina. The sequence continues at coordinate 175,894,854 of NC_069504.1, read as the reverse complement.
TTGTTTTTATTTGTGCCGCTCCTTAATCTATCTATAGGATATTGAGGAGACATGTTAAAGTCGCCTGCTATTATAATATGACCTTCCATACTAGTCAAGATCTTTGATTGGAGGGAGTCCCAAAATGTTAGATCAAGATTATTTGGGGCATACAAAAAACAGAGAGTAAATATATGATTTGCTATTTTTAGCTTGACTATCAAGTATCGACATTCTGGGTCTACTGTGGTTAGGATCGTTTTATATAAGTTTTTGCCCATCAAAATTGCAACCCCCCTTTTCCTAGCTATGCTAGGAGCAACAAATACCTCCCCCACCCAAGAAGACTTCAGTTTCAGGGATTCTTCTAAATTCAAGTGTGTTTCCTGTATGAATGCAATATTAGTATTTAGTTTTCTAAGGTGAGAGATTATTGTTTTGTGTTTAATCGGGGACGTGATACCACCGACATTCCATGATGAAATTGTAAGATTCTTTAAGTTATGCATGTCAAGGTTTTAGGAAAGATACACCTGTCTTGAGTAATTGACCGTGGAGAGAGGAAAAAAAAAGGGGGGGAGGGGGGAAAAGGGGGGAGGGGAGGAAACCTCCCTGGGAATGGAAATAACTTATTGAACTTTGTACATTTTTAAAAATTATGCCCAATGGGGAGTGACCATCAGCAACTTTAACAATTTGTAAGAAAAGAAAAAAAAAAGAACCAAAAGGGTAGCCATAATATTACTTTATATTTTGACATTTTTCAGCAAACTTTTTCTCCGCCTCTACGGCAGAGTCAAAAAATTAAGTTTGACCATAAAAAAAAACTCTTAGTCTGGCTGGATAAGTTATCGTGGCCTGAAATCCTGCTCTAATCATCTTACTACAAACTGGGGAGAGTTTCCTAAGTGTCGATGTGCAGGTCAACCAGAGTAAATTTGGAATGTGTATAATAAATGCCAAAAAGGTACTCACATTCTGGACAAGCACACCTATGTGCTGGTAGAAGTAGACTGATAAATTTCAAAGGGCGTATCAGCTCACCCTATTAGGATTCTCCAAATTATCAGGATACAGGTGCAGAATAAAGCTAGTATTTGTGTTCCAATTAGTTTTCAATGAACACAAGCAAGGTGCTTCCACTAAACTTGAATTTCTTAAAAACATACATTTATTAAAAACAATCTATAAAACAACAAGTAGTGGATCAGGAGTATCCAGGTATCAGCCTTAATATGGAACGCGTTTCTCAACACTAAGAGGGCAGTTTCATCAGGCATAAAATCACCTTACTAGCTATCCTGCTTTTTATATCTCTCTACAAATCCTAATGGAAACAGCACGCCCATAGAGGGCGTATTCTTCAGTTAATTATATGCACCTGTACATATGTGTGAAGTAACCTACAGAGTAAAACTATGTGCATTTGCAAGACCTCCCATATAATACATTGATAGATCATCACACAGTTTAGACATAAGACAGTATCAGCCTATAACGAACATATATAAATTACAACATTACAGGTGTTAAAAATATGTGTACATACCAGTTTCATCCTTATTTGCATTTCAATTGTTATGATCTTTTTGACAAACCATACCATTTATTTCATGATCACTAACACCCCTTTGCTTGTATATATATTTATCACTTATTTATCAAAAAAGTAAAATCGAATTCTACCTTAGTTCATTAGGAGTATGAGAAAGTGTCGATGTTTTACTTGGCCTTTAGAAAAAAGGAATGCTAATATATTGAGCCGTTTTTTTTGTGTAACAAGTACATGTATTCTAAATATACAATGTGTATAATCAACTTTTGTGTGTGTGTGTCCTCACCATTCTGTGTCCCTTATCCTATCAAATTAGAGGTCTGTATTCTTTACTACGCCCATCCCATTGTGATTGGCTATTTCTGCTATCTGTTATTATTATTCTCCCATAATTGGCCCCTTGTATTTACCATGTTTACCAAATATATAATTGGCAGCTGTAGCCTTCCATCATGACTTTCTACCCCCACTTGTTCTGTTTTGTGAGCAATGTAAATCTTTACTTACGGACGATATGTGAACAGTTTACCACGTCCTATCAGGCTATACAATTTTTATATGTGCATGACACCATTTTGTAACCATATAAGTACACGTGTAGTTGTGTTATCATATACAGGCATATGCTCACATTATGCAAATTAATTAAACACGTATCTGACAATAGTATGATGGGCTCAGTTTTCTTATGGCTAGAGATGAGAATGGTTTCCTAATGAGACTTAAAATGTTGTCCATGTCACCTAACACTTTCCCAAATATTTGAAAATGTTAATGCAACTCCAGGTTTTTTTGTTTTTTTTAAACAAGCTTTATTAAACAGATCAATCAGAAATACAAAGTCACTGTATGTTTGACAGATTACAAAGTATAAATATATGGGCACGCACAGCGCATTCCCACATACTAGATCCAAAGTATCATGACGAAAAGCTTGGCATTTTAACATTATTTCAACAAAAATTATTCGAACCTATACAGGCAAATATTACATACATTAAATTTTCCAGTACACCGGGAGAGGGAAAAGAAAAGATACATTTTAGTTGAGAAAGGGGGGAAGGTTGGAGGAGAGGGGAGAGTGAAAAAAAAAAAAAAAGGGATTGGAAAGGCCGTAGGCCACAGGGGGTGTTTTCATAGGTAACGATTGACATTTACAGGCATCACATAGAGGCAGGGTTCCAGATGGCCAGCATTAATTCATAATTAACCAATTGGTTGCACTTGAAGTAATGTAATTTTTCCATTATTAGTAGCTCCTCTACAGAGGAGTGCCAGTCTGCAAGCGTGGGGACCTCCCTAGATTTCCACTTTGGAATGAGTTTCTTAGCTCCTGTGAGCATTAGCAAAAGAAGGGTCTGACTATGGCTAGTTTTAATGTTAGGGAGATGTAGGAAAAACAGGGTTTCAGGTATGTTTGGTATAATTGTGTTCAGTTTAACTGACATTTCCCCTATGACTGTCGCCCCAAAATTTGTCAATTTGGGGCAGGTCCACCATATGTGCATGAGCATACCCAGCTCTCCGCATCCCCTCCAGCAAGCCGCATTGGCAGCTGGATATAGCTGATGGAGTCTGGCAGGTTTATAATACCACCTGGTCACTAGCTTGAGCTGTATTTCCTGTACCCTGGCTGAGACAGAAGAACGCTTAATCATCTCAAAAGATTTGAGCCAATCATCATCGTCTATGGTATTATTAAGGTCCCTATTCCATGTCCTAGTATATGAAGGTAACTGAATGTCTGGTAGAATGAGAAGGAGTTTATATACCTTCGAAATCAGTTTCTTAGGTGGAGTGATTCCTGTACACAAGGATTCAAATGGTGTTAGTTCTCTAAGGAAATTGTTATTTTGTTTATGGGACATCAAAAAGTGTGTGAGCTGATGGTATCTTAACCATGAGGAAAAAATTTACCCAAATTGCTCCTGTAATTTTTGTTGTGACCTAAGTTTACCTTCCTCCTGTGCAAAGTGTAAAATACCTGCTCTTAGACTATAGGGTGAGCACATGCATTTGCCAAGCTCGTAGTATGGTGTTTCCGGGTTTTCCATGATAGGGAGCATTGGTGAAAAAGTGGATGATATATGTGTGCTTGTGGCTATTAGTCTGTCCATACCTGCAAGGTCTCGAGTGTTAGGTGATATTTTTGGATTAGTTTGGGGCGTTTTGGCGCAGGGATTCATGCCAAGGTGCCAACGTTGTTTAGCTGAAGAATCTGTCCATCTCTTCTAACCCATTGCTTTTGTGTGGTGTTATGAGACCATTCAACCAGTCTCTTTAAAAGGATGGCTCTTTTGTATAAAGCTAAGTCTGGAAAACCAAAGCCTCCCCTATCACGGGGAAGGTATAATGTCTTCCTAGGTTTTCTTGGTCTAGTGCCTATCCAGATAAATTTCGCTATGGTTCTCTGTAAATGGGGCAAAAAGTCTGTCGGTAAATGAATTGGAACTGTCTGCATCACATATATTATACGTGGTAAAATATTCATCTTGATTAGGCCTATCTTTCCCAACCAAGACAATGAATTATTCTTCCATGAGGACAAATCAATAATTATCTCTTTCCGCAAAGTTAAGAAGTTATTTCTAAAGATATCTGAAGGGTTTGCAGATAGGTATATGCCTAAATATTTCAATTTGGATTCAGCTATGGGCACTTTATACTCCGTTGCTAAGAGCTGAATTTGTTCAATAGGAGCATTTATGTTAAGAAGTTCTGATTTTGATAAATTTAGATGAAAGTTAGACATACTCTTCTATTTCCTTCAAGAGCTCAGGGATTGAGGTGTCAATACTCGTAAGGGTGTAGAGAACATAATCGGCGTATAAAGCCTGCTTGTGCTCTTCATTTCTAACTTGTATCCCCTTACTGTTTGGATTGTTTCTAACCTTCTGCACTAGTGCTTCTATTGAGAGGGCGAAAAGCAGGGGGGAGAGGGGGCATTTGAAATGGTAAATTTGTCTGATAAAATTCCATTTAATCTAACACGTGCATTGGAGGCTTAGTATAATGCGAAAGTCATATTAATAAAGGCTTGCCCAAAGTTCATTACTTTCATAACCTGACGCAGAAAAAGCCGATCAACACAGTTGAAGGCCTTCTCTGCGTCCGTTGAAAAGAGAGCCATAGACAGTCCCTCAGTTTGGGCATAGTTTAGTATCTGGAACACTTTGTTGATGTTGTCCCTCGCTTCTCTACCGGGCACAAAGCCCACCTGATCTGTTGAGATGAGATTTGGGAGATTTTTATTAAGGCGGTTTGCTAATATTTTAGCTAGGATTTTAATGTCCATGTTTAATAACAAAATGGGCCTAAAATTCATGAGGAAAGTGGGGGGTTTACCGGTTTGGGGATGATTGTAATATGCGTTTCAAGCATTGTGCTGGCAATACTGGGGTTTTCTATCAGATTGTTAAACAATTGAAGCATCCCAGGGCCTAAAATTTGTCTAAATGTTTTATAGTATTTAAGTGAGTAACCATCTGGGCCTGGACATTTTCCACCAGGGAAGTCTTTAAGAGCGTGAGAAAGCTCCTCTGTGGAGACAGGAGCATCAAGACTGCTCTTTTGGTCTGAGTCTAATTGTGGTAATTTTAGTGCAGCCAGATACTGGTCAATGAGCAGACTTTTGGTCGCTGTGTTATCAGTGCGGTCCCCTGGACCTGTCAAGTGTGTTATATTGTATAACGCTTTATAGTATGCGTGAAAATAATTCTCAATTTGTTTGCTGCCCTTCAACATAGTGCCATCTGGATTTTGAATATAATGTACATGTGTTTTAAGCTGCTTTCTACGGACCGCCCTAGATTACAGTTTCCCAGGTTTATTACCACCCTCGTAGTATCGCTGCTTCACCGCCAAGGACCTACGCTGATAGGACTCCAGCAGAAGAGCGTTAAGATCCTTCCTAGCCCTCTCCAAATTATTATTGGTCTCCACGTCAAGTGGGTTTCTTTTATGTGTTGTTTCCAATTGGGTTACAGTATTTAGTAGGTGGGTGTGTTTTAGCCTGTGCTGTTTGTTGAGACGCGCTTTGTGTTTGAGGAATTCTCCCCGGATGACACATTTGTGTGCCTCCCAGAAGTTTATTATTGATGTTTGAGAAGGGTTGTTGTGCTGTAGATAGTCAGTCAGGGATTTTTTGATCTCTGAGCTTATTATAGGGTTGTCCAGTAAGGTGTCGTCAAGTCTCCAGACAAAAGTCGTGGGGGTGAGGTCAGGCCATTGAATTATACAAGTGACCAGTGCATGATCTGAAGTTATTGGTCCAATAGCGCAAGATGTGACCATGTCAAGCCCAGTCGTATCGGTGAGAAAGTAATCTATTCTAGAATATTTGTTATGTGGAGGAGATTAGTATGTGTAATCCTTACTCGTGGGGTGCAGCAATCTCCATATGTCGTGTAATAAAAGGTTTGAGATTGTCGTCTTGACGGATTTAATTATTTTAGAAGGGGTACTAGCCGAGCCATTGGACGTGTCTATTAATGCATCCATAGTGATATTATCTCCCGAAAGGAACACTGGGCTCTTTGCAAAGGCCAGAAGAAGCTTTGATATTTTAGTCATAAACAAGTGTTGATCAGTATTTGAACTATAAAGGGTGGCCAAGGTGACTGGGTGCTCATATAATAACCCAGTTAGTAACAAATATCTGCCGCCTGGGTCTTTTTAAATGTGCAAAAGTTTGAGAGGGACTGAGTGATGTATTAATATACCTACACCCCTTTTTTTGGAGGGGCCAGATGCGAAAAAGCCTGAAGGATATTGTGTATTGAACCATTTTGGCTCCATGCCCCTAAGGAAGTGTGTCTCTTGAAAAAAGAGAACATGACTGTGCAGATCTTTGAGGGCTTTAAAGGCAATAGACCGCTTACCAGGATTATTCAGTCCTTTGGTGTTGATTGTGGTTAGAGTAAGACCATGGGAACCGAATTTACTACGTCGGTGGTTCATTCTGTAGGGGGGAGAAAAAAAAAACGGGGGTAGAAAAGCGAGGAAAGAGGTATTAGTAGCTACAAAGGAATAGTAAGAAGGAGTTAAAGAGTATAGAAGAAGGTAAAAGGAAGACTGGTGTACTAGACTAAGCAAATAATACACTGGTGATAGGTTACATAGTACTTATATACAGTTGTAAATCTAACCAAAACAAATAACAAACAGAATCAATTGGAGTAGTAACCCTCAGGCAAAAACAACGATTGAATTATACAAAATACTCTTGGTGGCTAAATTGCCACTTATTCAAGAGGTGATAAAAAACTAGGCATAAAAGAAAGGGTAAGAAAGGGTAGGGAGGGGGAAGCAGAGGCAACATACTGAAGGGAGGAGTGGGAAGGGGGAGGGCTAGAGTACAGACATGAAGGGGGAGAGGATACAAGGCCCTTATAAACAAAAACCATGGAAATCACCATACAAACATTAACATGCTGTTATTGTCAAATATACAGTTACATTTCCCCAGCAACCTGAGTTCAGTACAAAGTCATTCCATAAGTTCTAGAGTCAAAGTTTGTTAACTGGGACTTGGTAGGGGACATATCTACAAACCATACTTGCTACAAACTATTTAACTATTACTAAATTTAAAGCATAACCAGTAGACATAACAAGGTATGGCCTACTTATTTAACTTTCCAAGTGACCCCATCTCACCTTCCTTTGTTCTCCTTTTCACTCATAAGTCTTACAGGTTCATATCGACCCCCCCACCACCCGTCCCTTAACAACATATACTTAAAGTTCTCCTCTTCCAGAACCTGCAGTGAAAAGTTGACCAATGCAGTGTTCGTTTAGCTGCGTGTAAGCATAGCAATACACCACTCCACAAAATGAAAACCGATACTTTAGCAGAGAGGCCCTAGGATAATCTCTATAAGCTTCTTCTCAGTGCCTGTGGCACCAGTTCAAACCATGTTAGGAGGATGAAGTGAAAGGCACAGAGGGGCTGTCTTGTTGCTGCTGAGCCTCTCCGATTGAGAGACTATCATAGAATGCTTGAACATCTGCTCCTGCTTTATATGTTGCAATTTTGTTGTTATGTGTGGCCACTAGTGACACTGGAAACCCCCAGCGGTAGGGGATTTTGTGCGCTCTAAAATTAGCTGTGATGTGCCCCATGTCCCTCCTCTTCTGCAAGGTGGTTGGGAATAAATCTGAGAAGATCTGTAGCTCCTCACCCGCATGTTGTACCGGGTGTTTGCTGCGTGCATGTCTAAGGATCTCTTCCTTATCTTTGTAATTCAAGAAGTGGACAATAATGTCCCTAGGGGGTGCTTTGGGGGGTGGCTTTGCTCTGAGCACCCTGTGAGCAGGTTCCAACATTATTTCTGGGGAGGAAGGGGTGTCTTTCAGAGTGCGGAATAGACTCTGTAGGTATTCATCTATGGCAGGAGGGTGGATGGACTCAAAGACCCCTCTAATGCGTAAATTGTTCCTGCGGCCCCTATTGTCGAGGTCCTCCAGCTTATCGGACAGTTATTGTATAACTTCTGTATGGCCTTGGATCTCAGTATTCATGAGCTGGCTAGTGGCCATACCAGCCGCCTGTGCTGATTCCACCTGTGTGACCCTGGTGTCTAGCGCTGTAATTTCCTTCCTAAGGTTGTTAAAGAGGGTACGCATTTCTTGTGCTGCATTTTTAATATCCTCTTTCGATGAGAGGTGACACAAATCCTCCTTTGTGATGAGATGCATCGCCTGTACGTCAGTGCTCTGAGTCTGAACACTATGTTCATACTGTCTGACCTCCATTGTGTCTGGTGTGGTAACGTTGGGCTGCTCCACCTGTTTCAAATACTTATTTAGAGTGCGCACTGGAGTGTGTTTATCAACCTTTTTCTGCTTCTCACAAGGTATTCCTTAGTTGCCCCCGCCAAAGATGAGTGTGAGTCTGAAACGGCTGTGGGCACAAAAAGCACCCTAATTTTGAAAATTAATAAAATAAAGAAATGTGAGTGTTTCCATAGACAATGTGAATTACAAAGTGTTCAGATGGCTCAGTTGTGGTGTACACTTTATAAATATATGCAGTAGGGACAGGTCTCCCTTTGGAGGGCTTGATCAGATTATCACCCTTTGGGGGATCAGCAGGAATTGCTATGATGTTACTTCTGTGCAGTGTGCCAGTACTGTATTTAAGTGGAGTGGAGTACAGAGTCTATGCTAATCATATACTAAAGACACAATATTACCCTGCTAGTGCATACCATATACACAACGTGATAATCAAGATTAAGAATTTAAACGTCTGCGTGGCTCCAGATCACTTTATGTGTTATTACAGTGATTCAATGCGGGCCATAGTCCTCCTATTTCCCCAGGGTCCTAGCCCGAGTCGAGCTGCGTGGGACCTTCAAGCTAGTAATGCATCACTAATTATATTAAGAAGGCTGCTCCTGTGATCTGTGCCAGGTCCTCCCCACTGCCGCCAAACATACACCCAGGGCCCCGAGAGATATGTGGCGCAGATAGGCCCTGTCACCTCAGCCGGAGCGGGAAAATATTTAAAATGAAAGTAAGTTTCCTTACCCAGTGCACCTTTGTTGCGCCGCTCCCTGCCTGGTTGCGTTATATAGCTGGTATAGACTGGCTCTCTACTCTCCAAGCAGCTCAGACAAAAATATCAATCTGCCATAAGTGAGATCCCTCTGGTATTGCAAGGTATCAACTTCAGCCTAAGACAAGGCGTTGCAGGGCGCTGACACGCTGTTCCGGTGAAGAGCATAGATCATTTTTCCTTTCGTCTCTTGCATCTTCTCTTTTTTGTGGATCAGAGCAGTTTAGATTAGGGACCAATATGTGATGTAAATCCCCCTTAGGGAGGTAGTTTTAGGGGTAAATTATGCCTTAATATTACGTTATAATGCCTGAGGGTTGAAGAGCTCTCCTAATACACAGCCATCACCCTGCGTGGCTAGGCTCCACCCCCCGCAACTCCAGGTTTAGTTACTTCTGTCCCTGACAACTATAGCACAAAGTATTAGACATGATTTTTACAGATCATGTTTGAACAATACAATATATCCAATTTGCATAACAGGCAAATAACTCCCTTTTTTAAGAAATAACTGAAAATTATTCAGTCCTATCCCATATCGACACAATACATACTTGCTAAGCAATTCCATAGGTCTGCCTATTTTGAAAGGCAATATTACGGGATTTATTCCCGCCATCTTGGTATTAAAAACAGGAAGGATAATAAGAAAGGAAAATAATGTTTGAATATGTTCGGTCGTGGTTGGATTTGGGCTGGTGTGTTGCAGGGTATCCCTTCCTTTTTTTTGTGTTGTGCTTGCTCTGTTCTGTTTTTGTTTTGTTTTATTTCATTTGGCTCTGTTTTGTCTTCATGTATCTCTTATGCATTTTTTTAAAATTTCCAATTCATGAGAAGGGTGTAGTTTGTTCATTCTGAACCCATATAAGAGGTAAATTTAGTCCTAGCATAAAGCTATGGTTTATCCTTCCTCCAATTTATATGTTCAACTGTAATTCTATGTTTAAGCATTTTGTCGATATATGTGACAAAGTGTCTGGTATATCCTCTTCTGTGAAATGTTCTAGTTTTTGGTATTGCAGGTTTAATTTGGTTTAAGTATGGGATTTAAGTATAATTATCCTTGGTTTTGGTTGTCCTTGTTGACTTAATTATTTTCTTTGTAATGTACCTGATATAGTGCTTATGCATCTGTCCTCCTTTTGTAATGCCATATTTTGTTCTTCCTGACGCTTTTTACTTTTGCTGTTTCATGAATTGGAATAAAAAAGAAGATTGAAGAGTTAAAAAAGAACTTGAGTTATAGGTATTTTGAAGGGCATTGCTTAATTGTAGCATAGCAAATAGACAGTTCTGAAAAGTAACCCCAAGTCTGTGGTTCATCTGTCCAGATCCCGACTTGTCTCCAGTGGTGTTTCTTCTCACCTCATTTGTAGTGTTTTCAAAGTCCCCCAAAGATACATCTGAGGAGGAGCCAGAGTTGGAACTTCCTTCTACATCATGTATTCCAAGATCGCTCTGTCGATTAGCCAATGCCGCTCGCCTTCTCTCACCGTAAGATCACTGGTACTATCTGAACACATTACCACTAAGGTACTCCTGTTCATCCCTTTTAAATTTCTGGCACTTGTGGGTCTCTATTGTCTTTCTTAACTCCGCCATGTTCTCCTTAGTTGTGGTTAGCAATTTTCCACCTCCTCTAGTGATGTCATAGATTTCAGTAGGAGCTGTTGACTCAAAAAGTGTAAATATAAAAAGACTGTGCACATTTTGTTAATGGAAGCCAATTGGAAAGTTGTATACATTGTATGTTCTATCTGAATCATGAAAGATTGACTTTTTTTCAATGAAAATATTTTTTAAAGCCACACCTTTACATGTGCCCCGGACACCTCCTGAGAATTTCTGTAATCTTATATTGACAGACAGGTGCATCATCCAATAGGGACTGCAACATTTGCCCTATGTCCAGCATGGGAGTGTGCTTATACTACACTGACATATGGCATATGTTGCTGTCCCTATTGGATGATGCACCTGTCTGTCAAATTGAGATTACAGAATTTCTCACACGTAGGTGGCCAGGGCACTAGTAACAGAATAGCTTTAAAAAGTTATATATTCATTGAAAAAAAGTTTATTTAAGAAAAAAATCAGGCATTACTGTGCATATATTGATGAGTACTTCCAAAGTATTAGAATTCATAAGCTTGAATTTAACACCACTTTAATTACCTTTATAAAGTTTAAAACAGCATGTGCCTTTTCAGTTAAGCTTCAGGGACACCAGCAGAAGTCTTCAAAGAAAGTTGTCTACTTTTGCAGAAGATACAAAAAATTGTAAGAGGTGGTAGCTCAAATGAGTATGGCATTTGTGCTAAAATGTATCAGACACCTTAATACTGTTTTTAAAAATTTTTAAGTACTTTACTTTTTTTATTTTTTTACAATAAATGTCAAGTTAATCCTGTTGCTACATATATTTTGCTAAATGAGACCTGATATTAAAAAAAACGGAGGATTGGATAATTCACACAGTTTAAAATCATTTTTTAATTATTATAATTCAAAATATTTTAAGTTTGGTAACAATGCTATAGCATAGCAGGTCAGGATAGTTAAATGTTGGTTTGCATAAAAAAGCATTAACAGCAGATAAAGTAATGTACTTATTCAATTTAATAAATCATTTGGTAACTGTGTTGAACATTCTGTGCTGTGCAAGGGCAGGATACTAAAATGATTCATGGACTAAAAAAATGAATTGTATGAGGAAAAACTGCATGTTCTTAATGTATATAAGTTAGAGGAGGAAATGGAGAGATGTGCTATATTAAGGAACATAAGAAACTTGAGTGTGAGAGCTGTTTCCATGGAAAGGAAAACACAAGAACAGTGTTGATCTTCAGTTGGACGGTAGTAATTTTAGAAGTATTTTGTGGAAACACATTTTTATGGAAAGAGTGGTTAATTAATGGAATTATTTCACCTCACTGAGTTACTACCAGTACCTGTGTAATAAAGTTATGTGTTTTAATAGAAACTCAATCTCCAAAGCCCAACCTAAATAAAGT
>NC_069504.1:172470245-172547745 GCF_027579735.1 Bombina bombina | reverse complement strand
GCAATATTAGGACCTTCCTATCTTTATCTCATGCATTTTAACAACTGAGACATTTTCTCCACTCTTCAGTTAACCAATATGGAACAAACTGTACTTTACCTTATATCAAAAAGGGTACTCAACTGTTTACGTAGATCTGGAGTCTATTGTATAAGCCCCCCTGATATAAGTCACTACCGCAAAACTTAAATTCACTTACTTTACAATAGACTTTTTCAAAATGGGTATAAAAAAAATGCCAAATTTAGAACTGAATGATATTGAAACTAGTATTACTTTGGCTGACAAGTGTACTATCTCCATGTCTTGGAAAGAATCTTATATTAGGTTACTTAATAATATTTATATAACCCCAGAACGTTTAGCCAAATGGAGTACAAGGAATAACGGTGCATGCTCTAAATGTCATTTTCCTAAGGCTGACAACACATTGTCTTTTGAGCTATGGAATAGGGTATTTTTTTGGATTAATACATTCCTTAAATATTAATTAATACAACTATTCTGGCAGTAATCTTATTCTAAAAACATGGAAATCCAGACAATCTCACAGTATGGCTGAATAAATACACAAACCATTTGTAATATGAATTAAATATTTTTTCTGAAAAATGGGTTAAAAGCTTTTTTTTTCTAAATGGATCAATTTGATTACATTGATGACTTTCATATGAGATGATTTACAACAGTAAAACTCTTGGCTGGGCCTTATATCCCTTTGTCTCTCATAACTGTCACCTTGCATATCAGACCCATGTCTTTAGCGCTGTGGAACCTGTAAGCGCTCTACAAATAACATAATAATAATAATAATTGATGCCCAGCAAAGATCAATCCCAGACCCTCTTCCCTGTTCTTGGTGCAGAGGTGTTTATACGAGAGTTAGATAGAGGCAACCTTCCTCAGGCATTGATACAATTTATATCTTCATTTTAGTAAATGGGTGCGTACCTGTTATTTTTAGATATGAATCTCTCTTCTGTCAAAGAAACTGGAAGACATTTTACCTATATAATCTATAATATTGTATTATAAAAACTCACTATATATATAGCTAACTCTTTCTTGATTTACGTTACTTTTTTAAACTTTACTCTGCAAAGCATATTGATGTTTCTTTATGTTATTGTACACAATGTAGGGGATAAATAAAGTAATGTCCTATCCAATTCATTGAATTTAATTGAAACACTTTTCATGCAAATATATTGTGCATGATAGCATTGAAAAAGTACTTTACTGAAAAGAGCTTTAAAGTAAAAAAAAAAAAAAATTCTATCTATTGTTATAGCAGCAAGCAAATAAAGAAAAATATATATATTTCACTGTAAAAAAAAATCACTTTTCATGATTCATAAATATTTTCAGGTTTAAAGGGACCTAAATGTAAAACATAAGCTTTCATAATTCAGATAGAGCATGTCATTTTAAGAGAGTTTTCTATTTGCTTCCGTTATCAAATGTACTTTCTTCTCTTGGTATCATTTGTTGAAAAGCATACCTAGGTGTATATATATATATAAATCCGGCACTCTCAGGATTTGTAAATTAAACCAATTTTTTTCTTTATTCGTAATATCAACAAAGCATGGTCAACGTTTCGGCCCTCATTCAGGCCTTCATCAGGACATATTTAATCTGAAAACAAACACATATAACAAAAACTAATATGGTGAATGCTTAAATAAGGACAAACAACAGAACCACCCATCACCAACCTATACATCAAAAATTTAAAAACAATATCAATAGAATTTTACATGTTACCAAGGAGGATAGGACATAAATACCAGCAACAATAATCAGATATGCAGTATCAGTCAAACTATAAAGCATAGGCCTATTATGGCAGTCTCATGAGGTGATAATTGTATCAAAAAACCAGACTCAATAAAAAATTCCAAACCTCTAGCTCTATCAAAGTGCACTGTTACAACCCTTATAACTACATAGCATGTATTCAAATTCTTATCAGGGATGTACCAATCCAGAAAGAATTATTCAAACAGAATTCAAACATCATTTAACACCATAGGTTCAAATAGCTGTATTAACAAAGCAAGTTCAAATCAGTAACAGTGAATACATAGTAACCTTACTCATACAATTCATGTGTAAGGTTACTAGTTGTATGAGTAAGGTTACTATATGAGTAAGGATACTAGTTTTATATATCATCGGGCCCCTGTGTTCCAGTGCTAGAGCAGATGCTTGGCAGTAATTGCTTATGTGTGTTCATTCTAGTGTCGTGTTTCGTTCTCTATAGGAGACATACTGGGTCGGACGACTAATAGGGTTTGCTTGAGTTGTGAGGAGGTTTACGCAGCACGACTCGCTGACATAACATGATATGCAGCAGGTGTGTTCACTTTGGGATTGCCCTATCATATTACGAGCGGCCATGCAGGTTCTGGTATTTAAACAGGCGCGGGTCTGTGAATTGCATACACGCCTTTTTTCCAACTGGGAGTTCCGCTGTACAGCTGTTTGCAGGTACGTCGCTCTTTCCGACCTTTTCCGGTATTAGTGTTAAGGACTGAGTCTTTGGTACAGCTTATTTCAGCTATGCCAGTGAATTGTCTTGATATGTAAGTAGCAACTTGATGCAGTGGGAAATTGTATTTAACAGTGGTATGTAGTTTCCCACAGCGGCGTCTGATGTGAATAGTCGGTTTACATTGGGGCATTATTTTGTAACTACAATGCGGCTCAGTGGAGCAAATAGTATAGAGCTGCCAGTGCGGTGATTGGGGTTTCCCAGGATGATTATTCTCAGCTCGTGTTTTTGTGATATTTAAGTTAAAAACTCATGGCATCGCCAAACTTTTGTGAGCTAGGCATTTTGGCCTTGTGGCTCTCTCTGGATCAATATATGTATTATGTTGCTATTTCTATGTGGCTGCAATCACTGTTACTGATTTGAACTTGACGGTGTAGTGTATATTGAGCATGCTGAGCACCACGCATGTGTCCCTTCTGCTTTTATGCTAGACAGCGGTGACTGTTTAGACTTTTTTCAGACAATGTTGGTCAGTAGGTTGTTACATGCATACTGTATTTGTGGCTGGTTGAAGTACTGCTAATTTTGACACTATTACTTTCTTACTGATTCTCTTATGAGTATGCAATGTTCTACATTGGCTGGCTACATGTATTTAATTTATTATCTCTTTCCGCTTTGTTAATACAGCTATTTGAACCTATGGTGTTAAAGGATGTTTGAATTCTGTTTGAATAATTCTTTCTGGATTGGTACATCCCTGATAAGAATTTGAATACATGCTATGTAGTTATGGGGTTGTAACAGTGCACTTTGATAGAGCTAGAGGTTTGGATTTCTTTTATTGAGTCTGGGTTTTTGATACAATTATCACCTCATGAGACTGCCATAATAGGCCTATGCTTTATAGTTTGACTGATACTGCATATCTGATTATTGTTGCTGGTATTTATGTTCTATCCTCCTTGGTAACATGTAAAATTCTATTGATATTGTTTTTAAATTTTTGATGTATAGGTTGGTGATGGGTGGTTCTGTTGTTTGTCCTTATTTAAGCATTCACCATATTAGTTTTTGTTTTATGTGTTTGTTTTCAGATTAAATATGTCCTGATGAAGACCTGAATGAGGGCCGAAACGTCGACCATGCTTTGTTGATATTACAAATAAAGAAAAAATTGGTTTAATTTACAAATCCTGAGAGTGCCCTTCTATATACGGATTTACATACTTATTTTTTGAGGATTGCACCCAGGTCCACTATACACCACCCAGGATGGAGTGCTGGGTCACAGGCTAATTGAAACATTTTATATATATATATATATATATATATATATATATATCTTGTCAATAAATTTTGTCAACTAGCTTTCAGTAGTGCATTACTGCTCTGGAGCTCACTAACTATATACCTATACAGGGGTTCAATAGTTATATACAAACAGTGCAATAATAAAATGATCTAACACAGTAGAGATTGTTTTTCTTTTTACATGCGTATGTACCTTTAAGAAATATTCTCAAATGTAAAAAAACCTGCAATAATGCATTTCACTTACCCTGATTTACTCATTAGAATATCAGTAATTTAGTTACATTTATTCCTTTAAATATTCTAACATGTAGCAGGTTTACATACAAATAGCACATCTGCTGTTTATATGGCCACAGATGTTTTGCAATAATTGTTAAATTACAATAAAAACAAGCAGTCCTTTCTGCTAACAAGCAATGCACTCAGTGTCAAGTCTTTTTCTAAAGCATAAAAAAAACAACCCAATCATTTTTCTTGGTATGCGATTCTTATTTAGTTTGAACAGATAAGACAATTAATTAATGTAAATGACTAAGGTTAAATCAAAACTTAACTCTTTAGCATCCTAAGAAATCTGCCCTCTCTGGCAGCAAGAGGGTTAAACAAGTCTGTCAATTTTACAAGAAATGCTACTTGCGCTGTCATCAATCGTTATCTGGATAGGAACAAAAAACAAATGCAGCAGTATTAGGAATGCTATGCGGTTCTAGCTTGTTGTGGTAGTTTTAATGGTGTGTCAATTCTGATTTTGTAAATACGTTTGCTCCCTCTACACTTTTTAGAAGCAAAGACACCAGCTCAACGCATTCTGACAGTGAAATACACTTTCATGATACCACTGGCACGAGCCTATTAAAGCTTTCTAATATGATTACTTGTGTCATGTACTTCTGTGAGCTACTTCCAAGGTTCTTAGGTAATTGTCCAGTTTACTCATAAGTTTTGTGGTTTTCATGCTGTGCTCATGAGTGAGGGATCTTGCGTCTACTGTATATCCAATGAGCTCACCCTTTTCAACTGAGTGTCACAAACAAATTATATTTACTGAAGCAAATACACACAATGGCTTTTAAAGTTTACAGCTTAAAAAAAAATATGATATAAATCGACACAAATATGTATCATTTATTGAATCTGACAGGTGCCAAAAATAACCGTATTATTGTGCAGTTGCCTACATTTCCAAATTATAATTCCACTATACTGTCTTTGTCATTCAAATAAAATTGGATTGAAAAAAAAAAATCTTTGGAAGAAACATCTAAAGTGAAATAAATGTAATGATATCAGTGTAGTGGAGCAGTATGAATGGTTTCCAGCTGAATGGTAACATATCCATGAAATGCATCCCGCAAAATAGTGCACCTTCCACAAAAGAATAGTACAGTAGCTCTCTTCCCGTAAGTGCAGGGGTGCAAAAGAGGTCTAACCAGTGAGACTGCTAGGGCAATCATGCATAACTAAATAAGAGACTCTTCATTATCCAATAATTATATTATTATTATACTTTATTTATAAAGCGACAACATATTCCTTAGAGCTGTCAATGGGTATAATTGATACAATGATGCAATACTTGTAAGAGACAAAATAAAATGTGACCAACCAAGATGGAGGAAGGAACTGAGGGCCCTATTCCCATGGGAACTTACAATCTAGAAGTGAAATAGCTATACCCTTGAATAAAAATAAACATAGAGAATAACTGCAAGGCACATAAGACAAGAAAAGCTGTCTCCCATGGATTATGCCCAGCAAGAGGCTCAGTCAAAGTCTTACTAGTTAAAGGAACATGAAACCCCAAATTTGTCATTCATGATTCAGACAGGGCATATAATTTTAAACAACTTTCCAATTGACTTCTATTATTCAGGTTTGTTTCATTCTCTTGGTATCCTTTGTTGAAAGAGCTACTGGGACCCATCTAAACACATTGGGTGATCCAATGACAAGAGGCATATATGTACAGCCACCAATCACCAGCTAGCTCCCGGTAGTGCACTGATGCTCCTGAGTCTGCCTGGGTATGCTGTTCAATAAAGGTTACTAAGAGAATGAAGAAAATTGGATTATAGAAGTAAAGGAAGTGGCTTAACATTGCATGCTCTATTTGAATCATGAAAGTTTCATTTTACTTTAGTGTCCCTTTAAGGATGACTAATAGGGTCAAAAACTATTATATTGCCAATGTTTCAGTTTACATAATTCAAGAGATCATTGTCAATAAAATCAAGTGGCAACTAATGTACACATTCATATTTACCAAGAGAAAAAAAATTACATTTGTCACATCTCTCACAGAAATGAACTTGAACAGCAATGAATGCACAATGAGTCATCTTTGATTTTGTTTTGGCTTAATATAGAAGATATGAGAGGGAGGATCTGAGAATTGGGGATTAAAGATTTCAGTATAATTCTTTGTTGGGGAAAGATCTTAAGCAGAAAAAGAGCTAACAATAAAAACAGCTGTTCATGTTATCAACCACATGCTTTTGATTTGTCCCTACTATATTTAAAGTATTTTGATGCTTAAAGGGACATTGAACCCAATTTTTTTCTTTCGTGATTCAGATAGAGCATGCCATTTTAAGCAACTTTCTAATTTATTCCTATTATCAATTTTTCTTTGCTCTCTTGCTATCTTTAATTTAAAAGCAGGAATGTATATCTTAGCAGCCAGCCCATTTTAGATTCAGCACTATGGATAGCACTTGCTTATTGGAGGCTTACATTTACCAAACAATAAGCAAGCATAACCCAGATTCTCAACCAAAAATGGGCCGGCTCCTATGCATCACATTCCTGCTTTTTAAATAAAGATAGCAAGATAACAAAGAAAAATTGATAATAGGAGTAAATTAGAAAGTTGCTTAAAATTGCATGCTCTATCTGAATCATGAAAAAAAAAATTGGCTTTAGTGTCCCTTTAATATGTTTAGAATTACTGAAAAAATATCTTTGTTTTAATTGGTGGATAAATTAAACCTCAGAAAATTAAACCTCAGAAATCATAATATTACTTTTATTTATGTGCTCAAAATGTATGGGCGTTTGAGACATAGGGACCGAATGGGGCCAAATACATCTATTTCCGCGTGAGGCTTCAGGCTTGCCGGAAACAGGAGTTAAGAAGCAGCTGTCTTAAGACCGCTGCTCCTTAACTCGTACGCCTCCTCTGAGGCGGCTGACAGCAATCCGCCCGATCGCATAAGATCGGGTTGATTGACACCCCCTGCTAGTGGCTGATTGGCCGCGAATGTGCAGGGGGCGGCATTGCACAAGCAGTTTATCCGAACTTCTTGGGCAATGATAAATTCCGACAGCGTATGCTGTCGGCATTTATTGATTTCTGGCGGAGATGATCGCTACAGCGGATTATGTCCGCCACACACATGATAAATCGGCCCCTTAGCATGTATTACTAAACAATCCTTTGGATTAAAAGAGCATGCAGTTACAGTCTATGCTGATGATGTAATATCTGATATATATATATTTATAAAATCAACATTAGCTTAATTCGTTTTTAATAGATAACAGTTGTTAAATGTATTTTAAAATTTTAAACAACAAATCTAAAAACGTATCTCACATTGCTCTTTACATTGTTTTTATTTACAGCTGCCGGATCTAGTTATTTTCCTTACCATAGCTTGGTCCTTGAAGAAAAAGGATAGTTCCATTATAAATAATTATTGAAGTAGTATTTAAATAAGAGTTTTGAATTGTATGCTTCATCTTTTAAATACTGTTTGACTCCTTAGAAAATTATCTGAAAGACTATCATTGTTTTAAGATGAAAAGCAAATCATAGATTAGAGAACTTTATTTATTGATGCATTCTCATGTCATAACACTTAAAAATAATAGTCATTTGCAATGTCCAACACATACAGTGTCATCTAAAGTGCTGACAAAAAGGACTGCAATTCACAAGCAATTAAGCAATTAGTATTTGTTTCATTCACTTACGATGCAGAAAATGTTTTTACTAATGTGGACTGAGTTATAGCATGGAGACTTAGAGGGATAGTGCACTGTAAAATATTGTCCCCTTTACTTTAGATTTTCCATTTTGCATGCTACAGTATATTAATCTATTTACAAATAGCTGTAGTCGGTTGTATCCCCATCTATATTGAACATTTCAATAAACACATTTTAAAGGGACAGTCTAGTCAGAATTAAACTTTCATGATTCAGATAGGGCATGTCATTTTAAACAACTTTCCAGTTTACTTTTATCATCAAATTTGCTTTGTTTTCTTGGTATACTTAGTTCAAAGCTCAACCTAAGTAGGCTCATATGCTAATTTCTAAGCCCTTGAAGGCCACCTCTTATCTGAATGCATTTTGACAGTTTTCACAGTTAGAGGGCATTAGTTCACATGTGCCACATCGATAACATTGTGCTCACGGCAGTGGAGTAATCTAAGGGGTCAGGAGGGATTGGCTAAAATGCAAGTCTGTCAAAAGAACTGAAATAGGGGGGCAGTCTACAAAAGAACTGACATAGGGGTGCAGTCTACAGAGGCTTAAATACCAGTGTTGGTTATGCAAAACTGGCAAATGAGTAATAAAGGGATTATCTATATTTTTAAATAACAACGATTCTGGAGAAGGCAGTCCCTTTCATATAGGAAAGCTATCCAAACAAAGCAGGCAGAAGAAATTACACCACCATTGGGGGAGTAAGAGAGCTAAGCAATACAATTTTACATTTCAATAGATTTTTTTGTGTGCGTATAGAAAGTTATAAAAAAAGAGATATGCTTTTCATATAAGAACAGCCAATTTTAATTGGTTTGTGGTGTCAAATAACAAAAACAGCTATTAAGTCCCCAAGTTGACTCATAGTTCTAGCTAGGGGCTCATAACCCAATCAATTGTTGATTTGTTTCTATAACCCTTGGTACAGAGAAAGGACTTTATAATTGATTCAGGGGTGGCAAAACTTTGGGATGAATACTAAAGATGGCAACTGAAAACATTTTCTAGCACATTGCCCTTAGGCTACCTTTATACTGCCTGACTGCCTATAGCCCAGTATAATTTTTCTGTGTTCTCTTAGGCCATGTTTAGTAAAATTCCACTCCCTGCATGGTGTAGCCTAATGGATGGATCACTGCATGCACAAACATCCAGTATTAAGGGGCAAACAGCCAGTGTTAGATCAGGTGTCATTTGCTGAGTTCTTGACACAGTAGATCTAAATAGCCTTTAGACAACTATCTTATATTCCTCAGGACATACAGCTAAATGACAGCAAATTAGCACATTTTAATGACCCTATTGAGAGCTATCAACAGAACATTTAAATCACACAGAGAAAAAAAATAGGTTGTTTTAGATGCTTAGGAGGCCCATGCTTGTAGTGGAGGTGATTGAGCATAAAGACTGCTACAACATGATCCTTAGCAGCTGAATATGCATATACAGTGACAGTGTTTCTTATAAATTACTTACCAGTGATCACACTGTAGCTGACTGAATTAGGGAATCTTTTGGCTTAAACAGTGTATTAATACATAATATGTCTTTATTTTGGCAGACGCATCAAAGTATTCTCTTTAAATGCAGAGACAGAGTTGCCACTATGTATAACCTTGAACAGTTAGCAAACTCTAACACCCATGGGTTGATAACAGTGCACTTATTAGTTATTATCCATTTGTATTTGCATTTTGTGACAGTATTTTATAGCTAATCACGTATGTATTTATTACCCCTGCATGAACTTTTAGTCTCCAACATTCCTTATGTCATTGGTGGACTTAGATTAATGAGTGGATTGTGGTTTACTAACCTAATTAAATGTATTACATCTTTCTTTAAATAGACATTTGTGCGTTGTTATTATTATTATAAACCTAATGTGCTGTGTACAAAGCATACTGGGTCTTCATAGTACCCCAGACAATAGACGTAATAAGACATGCCTTGTACAGCACAACAACTATTTAGTGTAAGCTAGATAGTTGCTGCTTATGGCAGCTGTTGGCTCATACAAAAACTAACAACTTGTGGCACTACAGCTGTTGGACCATACAAATACTAACAACTTGTGGCACTACAGCTGTTGGATCAAACACATACTAACAACTTGTGGCACTATAACTGTTGGACCACACACACATATATATATATATATATATATATATATATATATATATATATATATATATATATATATATACTTACAGTTTGTGGCACTATAGCTGATGGATCATACAGATACTTGCAATTTGTGTCACTATAGCTGTTGGATCATACAGATACTTGCAATTTGTGTCACTATAGCTGTTGGACTATACAGATACTTACAGCTTGTGGTATTGTAGCTGTTGGATCATATAGATACTTGCAGCTTGTGGTATTATAGCTGTTGGATCATACAGATACTTAAAACTTGTGGCACTGTAGCTGTTGGACCATACAGATACTTACAACTTGTGTCACTATAACTGTTGGATCATACATATTCTTATAGCTTGTGTCACTATAGCTGTTGGACCATACAGATATTTACAGCTTGTGGTATTATAACTGTTGGATCAAACAGATAGTTACAACTTGTGGCACCATAGCTGTTGGACCATACATATACCTACAGCTTGTGATATTATAGCTGTTGGATTCTAGAGATACATACAACTTGTGGCACTATAGCTTTTGGAAATAAAAATAAGAAGTTGAAATTCCGTTCTCAAAAAGTAGCTTTTATTTTGTATCCATTAAAAGAGAGTATACATCCAAATGGAGGACAATTCAATATGAGAAGGTTCTGTGCATCAGGATGACTTACACATTTTTTCCGGAGACATAGTCATAGCCTAACACACCTGATGTACAGATAAAATGTATGCACACAATCATTTTCTCACTGCTAAAAACAATTATGAAAATACACACTCACCTAAAGGGCTACACAACATACAGTAACTACATTAAGTTGCAACATGACCCCACTGTAGCTTTCCAAAGGGAGCTTAAACACATACTTGATGAGGGTTTGGACTTAGGAATTTTGGATAGTGGGACAGTGGAATTTCTGTATGTTGAACATCCGAAAATGGCAATATTCCACCATTTACCCAAAATCTAATGGCAACATTAGTACAAGGGTGTTTTGTAAGCCCATTTCTGGTCATTCTCTCCTGAGAGCTAATAGCTGTCACCCCAGGCATGTCCCTTATGGAGTGGCCTAAGGCCAATTTATCAGATTAAAAAGGAATTGTTCTGAACTTAATGCATTTGAAAATGAGGCACAAGATCTGGCCATAAGTTTGTCTGAGAGGTGTTACTCTCACTCTGTCATTTCTAAAGCTAAAAAAGAAGTCCAGAAAATGGATAGATCAATCCATTTGAATGATAAGATGTCCAAAGATAGAGGGAATTTTAGGGGGGTAACTTTTGCAAATTACTTTAGCGCTCAGTATGATCAAGTATACATCATAGTTAGGAAACACTTTGCCCTTTTGGCCGCAGATGACCACTTGATAACTACTGTGGATAGGGGGTATAAGATGCTCCTATCGTAGAGCAAAGACTATTGCTAACTATGTTGCTCCCTCTCAACTACCTAATTTAACAGAGAAAAACTCTTCATGGTTATCTCACAAAGTATGGCCATTCGCACTGCAGACCTTGTGAGTTTGTATCGATTACGGACACCTTTATATCTACTGTTACCCAATAATCATTCCACATTAAGAGCTGCTTAAATAGCAAGTCTGACTATGTAATTTATCTAATTTGTTGTCATTCTTGTTCCCTGCAGTACGTAGGTCTTACCACCAGGGATGTGAATACAGGGATACGTGAGCACCTATCCACTCTAACCCTAGGAAAGGCCAAGACTCCACTTGTGCAACAATTTTGCAAACCTACATAACAAAAAGGTTGACACTCTGAGTTAGTGTGTGAATAAAAGAATAAGCACTTCTAAACAGGGAGGTGATAGAGTCAAAATACTAGGAAGGCAGGAGATGTACTGGATTTTTAGACTGAGAACCCATGCTCCTCATGGTCTGAATTCTGAATATGACCTCATCAACTATTGGCATTAGTTTATGCCCCCTATAAGGTGTAACAGATGTTTTTGAGAGACAGATAACTCTTAATAGTTGATGGGTCATATTCGGTCTCAAATTATTCTCTATGCATATATTTTTGTTGTTGAAATAATTTATTGGAATATACAAATAATGATGTAAATAAACCAAGATACTCATTGTAACATATGTCTGATATCACTGTCCCTTTAAGACTGCCTTACCTGCTACTGACAATCATACTGTTTTTGGAGTATCTGCATTCAACTTACCTGCCTAATTAATTAATCATTCATGCACCTGATTCCCTCAGCCTCTTTTTAAACCATCTCAGGCCTAATATGCACAGCATTAGCTTTAAAGTTTTGTTCCAGAACAACGGAGGCCTGTGACTGTTCCTGCATAGATTTTACCAGCATATTCAAACTACAGCCTTTCCTTTTAGCTATGCTTAAAATCATCTAATCGCACGTATCCATATAATTCCATTTTGTTTCCTGGACACTGCTACTTAACAAACTCTGAACTTATTCTAAATTACAAGTATGCATTTGATTATAATCACTCTCTAATTACTACAACAACATCTTACTCAGAACTTTATAACTATTCTCTGCTACAAGTTGTCATAGCTGAAATATCCTCCTCCAAATATGTTAATATATTCAGAACTCTGCATCTATGTGTTCAGTTGAACAGCTTTCCTGTGATTCTCCAATATATGCTCAAACAGTATTTAATTCCTTAAACTTGCAACTTGTCTGTCACCTGTGCTGCTCTGCTTATTACTGACATTCAGCTCTATATAATATTATGTACTGTGAACCTGCAACAAACCTTTGCATCTATGAGTCAATCTTCTACCAGTTTACTCTGAAGCCTTATCCTCTTACATTGCTATATTTTTCACTCATAAATCCTACAGCTACTCCTATTAACTAAAAGTCACAGTATAAATTTATGTTTCCATTGAAGCCAGAACAGTGGCGTCACTAGGGTTGGTGTCACCCGGTGCAGTAAGTTATGGTGTCCCCCCCCCCCCCCAGAAAGCAGAAACACACAAAAACACAGGCACACACACATACAAACACTCAGACACACTCAGACACACTTAAAAACATACTAAAATGCACACACAAACACTCGGAAACGCACTCAGACACACACACAAAAACACTGACACACACAAACTACACACACATACAAAATATGTAAACTGCACTGCATTAATTATAAAGCTCATGCTTTAGAGCTGCTCCCTGGCTCAGCAGAGCATCAAATGAAAGAAAAACAGAGCACTCTAAAAATAAATCACTGAAGAAAAGGTTTAGGCGCGCAAACTATGAAAATTCTGCTCTCTGACTCTGTTCCAAGTCTGTCAGTGCACAGCCCCGGGCCGCGTGCCTACCGCTTCTTATGGCCAATCACCTCTGCACTCTGCTCACCCCCAGACCCCACCCACCCTCCTACCTGTTCAGTGTGCATTTAGTGTACCGTAACCGTAAAGGTCTGGTCGGCATCATACATGGCTCCTTCACTTTAGAGACAGTGTCAAACAGTCATGCGGTCAGGTGCCAGGCATCCCCTCACAATTTCCCAGTTCCCGTTTAGAGAGACAGCACAGCAGTGAGTGACTCCACTGCTCCACATGTCACTGAGCAGTGAGCACAGATAGGCAGGCAGGTTTTGGCTAGCAACACAAATTTGCAAGCCCCACGGCACACCCACAACCATCATAGAGAAATTGGGCAGGGGAGAAGCAAAGTACAAACAAGCAAAAGCAGCTGGGAAAACTATTTGTTGAAATTGCAGCACTGGCTCAAGGGGCAAAAATATTGTGTGTCTACAACTTCCCCAGTTCCACTAATGTTCACAAATGCCAGCCCCTCTAATAAAAAAATCTATGCATCTCAACTTTGTATTTCTTTGAATTTCAATAAAATTAAAAAAAAAAAAATATATTTTTTTTTGGTGTCACCCCCTGGAGGGTGTCACCCAGGTGCGGCCCGTACCCCCCGCACCCCCCTAGTAACGCCACTGAGCCAGAATATATTGTATACATATGTTTCACTCTCCATGAATTCTACAATAACTTCTTGCATCTATGAATCACAGAATATCATCTATCCATGTCCAGGATACTCTTCCCCGGGTCAGAGATGTGTGTCTCCAATTCCCTACCACCACCCGAGGGTCTGTGTTCTGATCGCATATACAGCGAAACATGACACTCATATAAATTTATAACATGTTTTCCATTAGTATGTATTTTGACTTTTTAGTAACATTCGTTTGCATATAGTGGATGATAACAAAAAAATGTGTATATTCAATACATTAACCTAGCCAATGCATTTTAGAGTACTTGTCTATGGTAAGTTTAGTTGTACCCACATGTTATATAACGGGGTTTAATTTTAAGGTTCACTAATATTGTACTTCATTATGACAGGAATATGTCTTTAAGATTTCTAACCACCTGTAGGTGGTATAGCCCTTTAGGTGAGTGAAGGATGTGTGTATTTTCTTAATTGTTTATGGCCAATGAGAAAACGATTGTATGATGCACAAAACCTTCTCATATTGAATTGTCCTCCATTTGGATGTATACTCTTATAATGGATACAAAATAAAAGCTACTTTTTAAGGACGTAATTTCAACTTCTTATATTTCTTTCTATTACGGACTGCCAGTGTCCATCCTTACTTTCATTGGGTAGCTGGCTGACCTGTGGTTGGTTCCCCTCTACTATGTGACCCGACATCATCATTCTGGGAGGATTGGTCTAACGTAGGCTGTGGCGGTCGACTATTGAGCGGTTGAGAAATAATCCAGGAGTGAGCGAGTAAGCTGGTAAGGCTCCACTGCTGAATGAACACAGGATACGCAAAATGACAGGAGGAGAGGGTGAGTGTTTCATGTTTGATGTGACCAAGTGTTGGTATATCTCTGGCTCATTTGTCAATATAGCTATAGCGATTAGGCTTCACCGCTAGTTTCCACATGCTTGCACTATTGCTTGTTTACATGCTTTGGAAAATTGTATATCCCCGTTTGACTCTTTTGAATACTATAGCTTTTGCACTATACAGATACTTACAGCTTGTGATATTATAGCATTTGGGTAAAAAAGATACTTACAGTTTGTGGCACTACAGCTGTTGAATCATACATATTCTTACAACTTGTGGCAATATAGCTGTTGGACAAAACAGATACTTACAGCTTGTAGTATTATATTTGTTGGTTCATACAAGTACTTACAACTTGTGGCACTACAGCTGTTGGACCATACAGATACTTACAGCTTGTGGTATTCTAACTGTTGGATCAAAGAGATACAGTTTGTGGCACTACAGCTATTGGACCATACATATACTTACAACTTGTGGCATTATAGCTGTTTGGTCATAGAGACACTTACAACTTGGGTCAGCTATAGCTTTTGGTCCATAAAGATGCTTACAACTTGTGGTATTATAGGTGTTGGACCGTACATATACTTATAGTTTGTGGCACTACAGCTGTTGGGTCAAACATATTCTTACAGCTTGTGGTATTATAGATGTTGGATCATACAGATACTTACAACTTGTGGCACTATAGCTGTTGTACCATACATATACTGTACTTACAGCTTGAGGTATTATAGATGGTTGGATCATACAGATACTTACAACTTGTGGCACTTTAGCTGTTGTACCATACATATACTGTACTTACAGCTTGAGGTATTATAGCTGTTGTATCATACAGATACTTACAACTTGTGGTACTATAGCTGTTGTATCATACATATACTGTACTTACAGCTTGAGGTATTATAGCTGTTGTATCATACAGATACTTACAACTTGTGGCACTATAGCTGTTGTACCATACATATACTTTACTTACAGCTTGAGGTATTATAGCTGTTGTATCATACAGATACTTACAACTTGTGGTACTATAGCTGTTGTATCATACATATACTGTACTTACAGCTTGAAGTATTATAGCTGTTGTATCATACAGATACTTACAACTTGTGGCACTATAGCTGTTGTACCATACATATACTGTACTTACAGCTTGAGGTATTATAGCTGTTGTATCATACAGATACTTACAACTTGTGGCACTATTTTAAGCATTGCTCCTGCCTATGTGTGTTATATCTCTCACTTTCTCTTTCTAGGCAAATTTCCAGTTTGATTTTTTTTTGTGCTTTTAAGGGAGTACTTTAACACTAGCATGAACATACTTTTTGCCATTTAATTTTCCTAGTCTTAAATAAATATATGATTAATAAACTGTCCATAAAGAGGTATGTAAGTAAACCTTTAACTCTCATGATTCAGACAGATACAGTTTGTGGCACTACAGCTATTGGACCATACATATACTTACAACTTGTGGCATTATAGCTGTTTGGTCATAGAGACACTTACAACTTGGGTCAGCTATAGCTTTTGCTCCATAAAGATGCTTACAACTTGTGGTATTATAGGTGTTGGACCATACATATACTTATAGTTTGTGGCACTACAGCTGTTGGGTCAAACATATACTTACAGCTTGTGGTATTATAGATGTTGGATCATACAGATGCTTACAACTTGTGGCACTATAGCTGTTGTACCATACATATACTGTACTTACAGCTTGAGGTATTATAGATGGTTGGATCATACAGATACTTACAACTTGTGGCACTATAGCTGTTGTACCATACATATACTGTACTTACAGCTTGAGGTATTATAGCTGTTGTATCATACAGATACTTACAACTTGTGGTACTATAGCTGTTGTACCATACATATACTGTACTTACAGCTTGAGGTATTATAGCTGTTGTATCATACAGATACTTACAACTTGTGGTACTATAGCATTGCATCATACATATACTGTACTTACAGCTTGAAGTATTATAGCTGTTGTATTATACAGATACTTACAACTTGTGGCACTATAGCTGTTGTACCATACATATACTGTACTTACAGCTTGAGGTATTATAGATGGTTGGATCATACAGATACTTACAACTTGTGGCACTATAGCTGTTGTACCATACATATACTGTACTTACAGCTTGAGGTATTATAGCTGTTGTATCATACAGATACTTACAACTTGTGGTACTATAGCTGTTGTACCATACATATACTGTACTTACAGCTTGAGGTATTATAGCTGTTGTATCATACAGATACTTACAACTTGTGGTACTATAGCATTGCATCATACATATACTGTACTTACAGCTTGAAGTATTATAGCTGTTGTATTATACAGATACTTACAACTTGTGGCACTATAGCTGTTGTACCATACATATACTGTACTTACAGCTTGAGGTATTATAGCTGTTGTATCATACAGATACTTACAACTTGTGGTACTATAGCTGTTGTATCATACATATACTGTACTTACAGCTTGAAGTATTATAGCTGTTGTATCATACAGATACTTACAACTTGTGGCACTATAGCTGTTGTACCATACATATACTGTACTTAAAGCTTGAGGTATTATAGCTGTTGTATCATACAGATACTTACAACTTGTGGCACTATTTTAAACATTGCTCCTGCCTATGTGTGTTATATCTCTCACTTTCTCTTTCTAGGCAAATTTCCAGTTTGATTTTTTTTTGTGCTTTTAAGGGAGTACTTTAACACTAGCATGAACATACTTTTTGCCATTTAAATTTCCTAGTCTTAAATAAATATATGATTAATAAACTGTCCATAAAGAGGTATGTAAGTAAACCTTTAACTCTCATGATTCAGACAGTGCAAACAATTTAAATGAAAAATCCAGTTTATTCCAGTTATCAAATGCACCTCTTTTTCTTTCCTTTCTTGAAAGTAGCTTCCTTCCATGATAGTTTAATAGGCTCCATAGTGCGTACAACTGTATGTATAATATTGTTACAAATATTGTTGAAAACACTACTACCACAATGTACTAAAAACACATGTACAGTACTGAGCATACCTAGATATGCTCTCATGGAAAGCAGCTAAGTTTTAACAAAGAATGTCAAGAGAAAGTGGTCAGTTTGAGAACTGAAGGAATTTGATTTTTTTTTAAATATTGAATTCTGTTTAAAACATTAAAGGGCAATTGTACACTAGATTTTTATTTGCATAAATATTTTGTAGAGCCATTTATATAGCCCATCAGGTAGTGTTTTTATAAAAAATAGATAGCTTTGCTTATTTTTTAAGAACATTGTGCTGATTTTCACACTCTGTCTTTTCATATGCAGAGCTGGGGGGGGGGTAGGAGTGTCTGCTATTTTTGTTTACCCATCTCCTTTCAGTGGGTGTCCCAGTTTGCCTCATTAACAATGCTAAACTTTTAGATTTAGATTTTTAGCTCAGTATCTGTGCATATTCTAATTTATAGTAGTGTCTATTACATGCAGTTATATAAAATTGGTGTATACTATCCCTAAAAAGTTTATTTTTTTACTTTTATCTCCTTTTAAACACTTGGCTACAACACATTGCCGATTAGTAGTTAGTCACTTGAATCCAGAGCTTTTTATATATAGACAAAAAGATAAAACACCTACTTTACATAAGGTTTATACATTTTGGTAATTTCTGCCCTAGCAGGGTGTGATTTGAACTTGTGAACTTCAACAAATCAGCAAGGTTTATGCAAATTAAATGATATTGTTAATTAAAAAGTTAACCTTTAAACTATAAATTCCGTCTTTATTCTATTTTAGATTCCCTTCTGAGACTAATAGATTTCATAATATACTGTATGTATGCTCCCTGTACAAATAAAATTTTCAGCATGAATTATATTTAATTTCTTTTTACTCACACACAGTAATTTTGATATATTTAGCACATCCTCTAAGACTTCCTGCTGTCTGCTCTATAATACTGTTATTAAGGTAATTAGCACAGATATGTGGCATAAAATATGACTGTGTCATGCAAAAACAAGAGTTGCAACTAAAAGTATATTAAAAGTAATTAGAACGAAGCTTGATAGAAAGTACGTGTTTGCAAAATTAGTCAACCCCTCCCTTCCATTCCTAGACAACTCTTGGGAGTTCTGTAAATATAAAAAAAAATTTTTTAAAATGTGACATCGCTGTGGGAAGAATTTTACTTAAAATATACATTTTTGCTGAATAAACACTTAGCTGCCTAATATTATGCCAAAAGGCACAAGTCCCTTTGAGAGCATAAAGCAATACTTACATTCATATAACTGTAAAAATAAAAGAAAACTAATATTATTTTTTTAATTATAATGCTGGTTAGTAAGCTGACGGAGGAATAAAACTACACACATTACAGGTAGCCCATTAAACTTTGGGCATTATAGAGCTGACTGGAAACAGTAAATAAATATATACGCTAAGAAACTCAATTTCAATAGTTATTTTAAAGGGATATGTTGCTCATTAATGATTTTTACTTGTTTTTTTTTTATTTAAAACTAAGATCAACTCACCCAAGTAACTTCTCTGTGAGCAGTTACCATTCAACCTCTTCATTTGCAAAATGAAAAAAAGGAACAGCCAATCAACATAATCAATGCTGAGTTTCTGTTATCTCATTGGATTTTTCTAATACCTCATTATTGAATGGCTAAATGGTGCATCTTTCGTAACCACAAAGCTGTAACATTTTTTTTCTGCAGAGTATTCTGTCAATGTAATGTTAAAAAATGTGAATTAAGGTTTAAGTGATTGTAAAGTTTAATGAATAAGTGCTCAGTATCTAAAAATATTCTTAAACGGCACTTTTATTCATTAAACTTTACAAAGACGCTTATTCTTTTAAATACCTTTGCGTTATAGTAAACATAACACTGATCCTCAACCCGCAGCTCCTGCTTTCTTTAGCAGATCGATGATAAATCTGTCTTCTTCCAATCATTGTGTGCCCCCTTTGGCGTCCAGCTCGTGAAGCACGCAATGATTGGAGGAAGTCGGATCATCATCAATATGTTAATAAAAGCAGGAGCTGCGGGCGGAGAATCAGCGTTATGTTTACCATAACGCAAAGCTAAGTATTTAAAAAAAGTAAGCGTCTTTGTAAAGTTTATTGAATGAAAGTGTTCCTGTTTTTAAGATTATTTTTAAATGCCGGGCACTTATTCATTAAACTTTACAATCACTTTAATTATATCACTATAGGAAAGCTACATTGGAAGTATAGTTCTTACTGTTGCTAATGATAAAACTGCCTATTTCAAGAAGTGTGAATTAAAATGTAACCATAATTGCAACTAATATGAACAAACTGAAAGAGGCTCAAGGGGGTCTATTTATTATAGTGCGGCAGACATGATACAATGTAGCGTATCATGTCCGCCGCACATCCATAAATGCTGACAGCATACGCTGTCTGCATTTATCATTACACCAGCAGTTCTTGTGAACTGCTGGTGCAATGCCGCCCCCTGAAGATTTGAGGCCAATCAGCCACTAGCAGGGGGTGTCAATCAACCCGATCGTATTCGATCAGGTTGATTTCTATCCGCCCCCTCAGAGCAAGCGGACAGGTTATGGAGCAGTGGTCTTTAGACCGCTGCTTCATAACTTCTTTTATCCGCTCATATATGCTGGCGTTATTTACCAATTTATGAAAACAACCTATAGTAAAAACATTTTGACATGCTTTAAACTGCTGAAGGCCATATGGAGAAATATATTAACAGTAAAAAGTCTTTAAAAAAATCCTTATAATTATCAGTAGATAAAAATAAAATGTATAGATTGACTACTGCTATGTTATAAAAAGTGACAGTGATTGGCTTACTGGGAATCACTAGTTTGTACAGACCTTACTACTAGTGCACTACAATTCTTAAATAAATCATCTACTTGCCATGCTCTCATTTCTCTTTGGCATGCAATTGGTTAACCTCTGTATCATGTCAGGAAATCACATGAAGTTTTTCCGACTGTTATTAGCTACTGATAAAAGTAAAACAGAACTGCAACTCTTTAACATTAATAAAGAGAATGGACATACAGATTAGCAGCACACTAAAGCCAATTGGTTTATAGAGTAATTTATATAGGCACACCACACTTGCTAAATGTGCCTGGGAAAAGCAGGAACACAGAAGTTTGATTTATACTGTCACTCCCGGCAGACCAGACAAATACCTACTTCCCTGTAGAAAAAGAAAATATATATATTGATGTAGAGCTAAAAATAACTACTGGTCCTGAGTGGATATTTATGGTGAGCCAATCATTAGCAGCAGGGGCACAACTGCCCCTGTTGATTCGCTCAGTGTCTGTGTCTACTCAGGACCAGCAGTTCTCTGTGTCTCCTGACCCGGGTTCAACATAGATTTGTAGGGTCAGTAGTGCTTAAATTAAATGTTCTAATTAATTAGAGCATGTCCTTTTTGTAATACAATGTCCCTTTAATCACTGCATGATTGCTTGATCAGATCTATGTGTTTAATACCTGCCTCCCTAATCTTATCATATATATGACTTAACAGATTCATGATAAGTATGACTCGTTCAGTGACTGGGTCATAGCAATCAGTCTTGGGTTAGATATTTACAATCTGCACTTCTAGGATAGTGATTTTAGGTATTAGACACCACAATACTTTACTGTAGCACTCTAAACCTCATACACCATTTGCCCTGAATTTGAACCACTCCTGGTACTTAGGCTTTCAGCATTGAGAGATGATGGGTATTATAGTATTAAAAACCCCGCCTTATATGTAAGATATATTTATAGTTATTGAACCCCATCGTATATGTAAGGTATATTTATAGCTATTAAACCCCACCTTATATGTAAGGTATATTTATAGTTATTGAACCCCATCGTATATGTAAGGTATATTTATAGTTATTAAACCCCACCTTATATGTAAGGTATATTTATAGTTATTAAACCCCACCTTATATGTAAGGTATATTTATAGTTATTGAACCCCACCTTATATGTAAGGTATATTTATAGTTATTGAACCCCATCGTATATGTAAGGTATATTTATAGTTATTAAACCCCACCTTATATGTAAGGTATATTTATAATTATGGAACCACACCTTAAACTTCACCTTATATGTAAGATATATTTATAGTTATTGAACCCCATCGTATATGTAAGGTATATTTATAGTTATTAAACCCCACCTTATATGTAAGGTATATTTATAATTATGGAACCACACCTTAAACTTCACCTTATATGTAAGGTATATTTATAGTTATTGAACCCCATCGTATATGTAAGGTATATTTATAGTTATTAAACCCCACCTTATATGTAAGGTATATTTATAATTATGGAACCACACCTTAAACTTCACCTTATATGTAAGATCTATTTATGAAATGCAAATATACAAAACAATATGGAGTCCAATAAATTTGTTGGCGACGATCTTCCCTATAGGGCAGGTAAGTATTTTGTGGTTTCCAAGCCCTTTAATATGTTGCTAAATCATTTTCATCAATATTTTACAAAACAAAATACAACTTTTTAAAAGTATTTTGTGTATAATCTATCACTTTACATTACTTTTACTGATATTACTCCCTTGATTCAGTTCCTAATTTAGAGATACTGTAAAAGTCCCTTGTTAAATCCCACAGAACATTTGCACCACAGGCCTTGTATGTATATGTACGTAATAGGAATAGATTAAGAGATTTTAACAGTTTACCTTGATAACGTCAGTTGAATTACAGAACAAAATCAATTTTAAAGTGGGTGTATGTATTAAATCCAAAGAAAATAGAGGCTTATGGGTGAACACATATTAAAAAACATAATAATATAATATATTTGCCAAATGTCTCTTTCAATAGCTGTATCAGCTAACAAAGCAGAAATAGGTAACATCATGTGACAGCTCAAAATTAGGTTTGAACAATAAAGTAATCAAAGTGGAAAATATAGGATTAGTAATTTCAGTGAACAATATGTTCAGGTCAGTGTTGGCAAAAGAATGTTAAGCATTAAAATTATTTCAATCTGTAGAAGAGGAATTTAAATAGATATGCCCGAAGAATTAAGTAACCTATATATACTTTGGGGCCGAATTATCAAGCTACGAATGCAGCTTGATGCCTCTGTTTCCGTGCAAGCCTTCAGGCTCGCTGGAAAACAGCAGTTATGAAGCGGCAATCTAAAGTCTGCCTGCTCTGAGGCTGCGGACATCAATCCGCCCGATCCTATACGATCAGGCTGATTCACAGAGAGCTGATAAAGTAAAAATAACTGGATATATTTTCTCATATATGGAATACACTTACGGCTAGATTACAAGTTTTGTGGTATGGCTTTTAACGCTGAAAAAATGGCCATTCCAGCCAGGAACACATTTTACGAAGCGTGTCGGTATAGCTATACCGCATGCATTTTAGCCTGTAACGCAACGTCCAATTACATTTTTCTATGGGAATTCAATAGTGCCGGTATTACAGGTTGTGGGGTCTTGCGTTACAGCCTATACCGACACGAAACATACTGTCATTTAAGAGCAGTAGTTATGGATTTTGTGTAACAAAAATGTTTCACAAAGTCATAACTAAAATGTAACAAAGTACACTAACACCCATAAACTACCTATTAATTACAAAATCGCCACCCTCCCGCATCACACTAATCTGCCGCCCACCCACATCGCCAACTCCATTTAAATATATTAACCCCTAAACTGCCGCTCCCCGACACGATAATAAACCTATTAACCCCTAAACCTCCGGCCTCCCACATCGCCGCCACTAAATGAACCTATTAACCCCTAAACCTCCGGCCTCCCACATTGCCGTCACTAAATAAACCTATTAACCCTTAAACCGCCAGCCCCCACATCTCAAAAATATAACTATTAACCCCTTCCAGGATAGCTCCGGTCCGCACCACCGGGATGAAGATAGAAGATGTCCCCGAGATGGATGAAGGTGCCGCCGCCTAGATGAAGACTTCTCACTGCCTTGATGAAGATGGATGTCCGGACTTCAGGAACCATGAGTAGATATTCTGGGGTTATTGTTAGGTTTTTTGCTGTTTTTTTTCATTTTTGGGGTGTTTTTTTTTTTTTTTTAGATTAGGGCTTTGGGATTTTGTAAAAGAGATGAATGCCCTTTTAAGGGTAGTGAAAAAGAGCTGATTGCCTTTTTAAGGGCAATGCTCATACAAATGCCCCTTTAGGGGCAATGGGCAGCTTAGTTTTTTTTTAGAGTTAGGCTTTTTATTTTGGGAGGTTGGTTGGGTGGTGGGGTTTACTGTTGGGGGGACTTTGTATTTTTTTTACAGGAAAAAGAGCTGTTTAACTTAGGGCAATGCCCTACAAAAGGCCCCTTTAAGGGCTATTGGTAGTTTATTATAGGCTAGGGGGTGTTTTTATTTTTTTGGGGGGGGCTATTAGATTAGGTGTAATTGTTTTTATTTTTGATCATTTCATTTTTCTTAGTGTTTATTATTTTTTTGTAATTTTAGAATTTTACATTTTTTCATAGTGTTAGGTTTTTTAAAATTTGTGATTTAGATTGTTTAATAGGTAGTATTTTTTATTTTATTAGAATAGTTATGTTAGGTTAATTTATAGTTTAATATTAGGTTTATTTTTATTTCCCATGTAAGTTTTTATTTATTTAAATATAGTTATACTGTAATTTTAATTTAATGTTAGGGTTTGTTAGGTTTAGGGGTTAATAGTTTAATGTATTGTTTTGCGATGTGGGTGGCCGGTGGTTTAGGGGTTAATAGGTTTATTTAGTGGCAACGATGTGGGAGGCGGGAAGTTTAGGGGTTATTAGGTTTATTTAGTGGCAGCGATGTGGGAGGCCAGAGTTTTAGGGGTTAATAGGCTTATTTAGTGGCGGCGATGTGGGAGGCCAGAGGTTTAGGGGTTAATAACTTCATTACAGTGTCGGCGATGTTGGGAAGCTGCGGATTGGCGGTTAATAGCTTTTATTAGTGTCGGGAGCGGTGGAATAGGGGTTAATAACTTTATTATAGTGTCGGGGAGTGGTAGAATAGGGGTTAATAACTTTATTATAGTGTTGGTGAGGTTGGGGAGCGGCAGAATAGGGGTTAATAACTTTATTAATGTCGGCGATATTGGGGGGTGGCAGATTAGGGATGTTTAGTCTAGGGGTTTATTTTAGGGTGTTAGGTTTTAAACGTAACTTTTTTCCCTATAGACATCAATGGGGTTGCGTTACAGAGATATTTTATTCCGCACTGCAGGTGTTAATTTTTTTTCTATCACTCTCTCCCCATTGATGTCTAGGGGGGAAAGCGTGCAAGAGCACGTCTAATCAGCCCTTGGATTTTGTGCGATATGGAGCTTACTGCTACTATATCCAACAGCACAAGGAGGCTTTTCAGTAACTCATAATGGCAGTGCTATAGAGAGTGAAATAATACAACTTTTTTGGTGTTAGCTTCACACATTGTTTAGCGCAAAACTCGTAATATAGGTGTTATTTAGCATAAAACTGTAAAATAGAAACTGCAATAAATTACTATATATAAACATGTACAATATATATATATATATATATATATATATATATATATATATATATATATATATATATATATACACACACACAGTTGTATGCAAAAGTTTAGGCACCCCTGACAATTTCCATGATTTTCATTTATAAATAATTGGGTGTTTGGATCAGCAATTTCATTTTGATCTATCAAATAACTGAAGGACACAGTAATATTTCAGTAGTGAAACAAGGTTTATTGGATTAACAGAAAATGTGCAATATGCATCAAAACGAAATTAGACAGGTGCATAAATTTGGGCACTCTTGTAATTTTGTTGATTTGAATATCTGTAACTAGCTAGCACTGATTAATTGGAACACACAATTGGTTTGGTGAGCCCATTAAGCATTGCACTTCATAGACAGGTGCATCCAATCATGAGTAAGGGTATTTAAGGTGGCCAATTGCAAGTTGATATTCTCTTTGATTCTCCTCTGAAGAGTGGCAACATGGGGGCCTCAAAACAACTCTCAAATGACCTGAAAACAAAGATTGTTTAAAAAACATTATGGTTTAGGGGAAGGCTACAAAAAGCTATCACTAGAGATTTAAGCTGTCAGTGTCCACTGTTAGGAACATAGTGAGGAAATGGAAGACCACAGGCACAGTTCTTGTTAAGGCCAGAAGTGGCAAGCCAAGTAAAATATTGGAAAGGCAAAGGATGGTGAGAATGGTCAAAAACAGACCACTTCCAAAGACCTACAACATCATCTTGCTGCTTATGGTGTCACTGTGTATCGTTCAACAATTCAGCGCACTTTGCACAAGGAAAATGTATGGGAGAGTGATGCGGAAGAAGCCTTTTCTGCACACACGACACAAATAGAGTAGCTTGAGGTATGCAATCGCACATTTAGACAAGCCAGCTTCATTTTGGAAGAAGGTGCTGTGGACTGATGAAACAAAGATTGAGTTGTTTGGTCATAACAAGGGGCGTTATGCATGGCGGCAAAAGAACACAGCATTCCAAGACACTTGCTACCCACAGTAAAATTTGGTGGATGTTCCATCATGCTGTGGGGCTGTGTGGCCAGTGCCGGTACTGGGATTCTTGTTAAAGTTGAGGGGCGCATGGATTCCACTCAATATCAGCAGATACTTGAGAATAATGTTGAGGAATCAGTCACAAAGTTGAAGTCACGCCGGGGCTGGATATTTCAACAAGACAACAACCCAAAACACTGCTCAAAATGTACTCTGGCATTTATGCAGAGGAACAAGTATAATGTTCTGGAATGGCCATCCCAGTCACCAGACCTGAATATCATTTAAAATCTGTGGGGTGGTTTGAAGCGCGCTGTCCATGCTCGGCAACCTTCAAACCTAACTGAACTGGAGATGTTTTTCAAGGAGGAATGGTCCAAAATACCTTCATCCAGAATCCAGACACTCATTACAGGCTATAGGAAGCATCTAGAGGCTGTTATTTCTGCTAAAGGAGGCTCTACTAAATATTGATGCAATATTTTTGTTGGGGTGCCCAAATTTATGCACCTGTCTAATTTCATTTTGATGCACATTTTCTGTTAATCCAATAAACCTCATTTCACTACTGAAATATTACTGTGTCCTTCAGTTATTTGATAGATCAAAATGAAATTACTGATCCAGACACTCAATAATTTAGAAATGAAAACCATGGAAATTGTCAGGGGTGCGGCACCAACCCTCTGGAACGCACTTCCTCGTGTTGTCAGACTTTCCCCCAACCTCTCCTCCTTTAAACGCTCCCTAAAGACCTTCTTGTTCAGGGAAGCCTATAACCAAATCAGTAACTAATGAATTCCTCTTGCCTAATAGTTGCCCTCATCTAACTTCACACTAACATCATTCCCACCTTTGCAGTCCCCACCTCCTGTATTTGTTTGTTAAATTTTGTCTGGTGTCTCATATTGTACTATCCTTTGATCTTTGTTACCTATGAACAGCGCTGCGGAATCTGTTGGCGCTTTATAAATAAAGAATAATAATAATAATAAGGGGTGCCTAAACTTTTGCATACAACTGTGTGTGTGTATATGTATATATATATATATATATATATATATATATATATATATACACAGGGCTTTTTTGTGGGGGTAGTCACCGGTACTGAGTACCCCCACCTCTGCCAACTCTTAAGAGGTAATATTTGTAATCTTAATTTAAATACTCTACTTTTCATAAGAGGGGGCTGCAAAATACATCAAACATTCACCTAGATTACAAGTTTTGCGTTCATGTTTTAACGCTGAAGAAAATGCCATTTCAACGTTAAAACAGCAAGTCTTGTCGGTATAGCTGTACCGCAAGCCTTTTAGTCTGTAACGCAACGTCAGTCCCACACACGTAAAAATTATGTTTTTTCATGGGACTTCCATAGCGCTGCCCTTACGAGTTTTGCAGTGAGGCTAAAAAGCTTGCGTTGCACCCTATACCGACAAGATCCGTTTCACAATCTAAAAGCAGTAGTTACATAAAACTCATAACTAAAGTGTTACAAAATACACTAAACACTCATTCTATTGGATCATGAATCATCCAATAGAATGATTTGAACAGCCAATAGGTTTTTAGTAGCTCTAATTCCTATTGGTTGATTCAAATTTTTCAGCCAATAGGAATGCAAGGGACGCCATTTTGAAACGGCTCCCTTGCATTGAAGATTCAGTGTACCGTGGCGACCATATGAAGAGAATGCTCTGCGCTGTATATCTTCAGGATGGACCTGCTCCACACCGCCAGGATCAAGATAGAAAATGCCGCCTTGATGAAGATAGAAGAGGCCACCTAGATGAAGACTTCTCGCCACCTGGATGAAGATAGAAGAGGCCACCTGGATGAAGACTTCTCGCCGCCTCGATGAAGATAGAAGAGGCCACCTGGATGAAGACTTCTCGCCGCCTGGATGAAGACTTCTCAGCGCCTGGATGAAGATCGTTCAAGCGGGACTTAAAAAACTGTATGTGGATCGTCGGGGGTTAGTGTTAGTTTTTTTTTAAGGGTTTTTTGGGTGTTTTTTTTTAGATTAGGGTTTGGGAAGTAAAAAAGCTAAATTCCCTTTTAAGGGCAATGCCCATACGAATGCCCTTTTCAGGGCAATGGGTAGATTAGGTTTTACTTTATTTTTATTTTGTGGGTTTGGGGTGTGGGGGTTTGTAATGTTGGTAGGACTTTTTAAAAGAAATTTCAGGTTAAAAGAGCTGTTTAACTTAGGGCAATGCCTTACAAAAGGCCCTTTTAAGGGCTATTGGTGGTTTATTCTAGATTCGGTTTTTCATTTTGGGGTGTTTTTTTTTTTAAATGGGTATTCGAATAGGAATAATTTTATTTTTATTTTTATTTTGTGGGGGTTTGTATACTGTTAGTTGGTGTTTGTTTTGTAACAAAAGAGCTGTTAACTTTAGGGCAATGCCCTATAAAAGGTCCTTTTAATGGCCCCCAAAAGACCCTTTTAAGGGCCTTGGTAGTTTATTTTAGATTAGGGTTTTTTTATTTTAATTTTTATTTTTAAAGGGTATTAGAATAAGAATAATTTTTATTATTTTGTATAATTTTGTTTGTTATTTTTGTAAAGGTAGGTTTTTTTATTTTTTTATTTTTTTTATTTTAGTGTTTTTTAGGTTTTAGTGTAAGGCAGCTTAGGTTATGTTTGACAGGTAAGCTTGTATTTATTTTAACTAGGTAGTTAGTAAATAGTTAATAACTATTTACTAA
Source organism: Bombina bombina (assembly GCF_027579735.1). Taxonomy (NCBI): domain Eukaryota; kingdom Metazoa; phylum Chordata; class Amphibia; order Anura; family Bombinatoridae; genus Bombina; species Bombina bombina. Next base: position 172,518,640 of record NC_069504.1, on the reverse strand, counting down.
CTATTCTACCTAGTTAAAATAAATACAAATTTACCTGTGAAATAAAAATAAAACCTAAGATAGCTACAATATAACTATTAGTTATATTGTAGCTAGCTTATATTTCAATTCACAGGTAAGTATTTAGTTTTAAATATTAATTATTTAGTTAATAATTGTAAGTTTAATTTAGCTATATTTTAATTATATTAAAGTTAGGGGGTGTTAGGGTTGCATTAGTGTTAGGGTTACGTTAGGTTTAGGGGTTAATATAGTTCAATTTAGGTTGTTGCGATGTGGGGGGCTGGCGGTTTAGGGCGGGGGTTACTAGGTTTATTTAGTGGTAGTGATGTGGGAGGCCAGAGGTTTAGTGGTTAATAGCTTTATTTAGTTGCGGCGATGTTGAAGAGTGGCGGAATAGGGGTTATAGATTTATTATAGTGTGGGCGTTGTTGGGGTGCAGGGGAATAGGTGTTTTGACTTAGGGTTTATGTTAGGGTGTTAGTTTTTTTTTTCCTCATAGACATCAATGGGGCTGCGTTATGGAGTTTTTCTTTCCACGATCGCAGGCGTCAGACTTTTTTCTGACCCGCTCTCCCCATTGATGTCTATGGGGAAAGCGTACACGAGCACGTCAAAACAGCGCTTGTATTTTGTGCGGTATGGAGCTTAAAAACTTAATATCGCATGCACAAGCCGGCTGTTTGAAAACTTGTAATAACTGCGCTATAGAGGGTTAAATAACGCAACTTTTGTTGCGTTCGTTAATTTCCCTATAGCGCGCATAACTCGTAATCTAGCTGACTGTAAATAATGTTGTCCCTTTTACTGAGCAGAATTTATTCATGAATAATCAATGACTACCGGCACCTTTTTTGGAGTACTAGCACCTTTTCTTTTACAAAAAAAGCACTGCATGTATGTATATATATATATATATATATATATATATATATATACAGGGAGTGCAGAATTATTAGGCAAATTAGTATTTTGACCACATCATCCTCTTTATGCATGTTGTCTTACTCCAAGCTGTATAGGCTCGAAAGCCTACTACCAATTAAGCAAATTAGGTAATGTACATCTCTGTAATGAGAAGGGGTGTGGTCTAATGACATCAACACCCTATATCAGGTGTGCATAATTATTAGGCAACTTCCTTTCCTTTGGCAAAATGGGTCAAAAGAAGGACTTGACAGGCTCAGAAAAGTCAAAAATAGTGAGATATCTTGCAGAGGGATGCAGCACTCTTAAAATTGCAAAGCTTCTGAAGCGTGATCATCGAACAATCAAGCGTTTCATTCAAAATAGTCAACAGGGTCGCAAGAAGCATGTGGAAAAACCAAGGCGCAAAATAACTGCCCATGAACTGAGAAAAGTCAAGCGTGCAGCTGCAAAGATGCCACTTGCCACCAGTTTGGCCATATTTCAGAGCTGCAACATCACTGGAGTGCCCAAAAGCACAAGGTGTGCAATACTCAGAGACATGGCCAAGGTAAGAAAGGCTGAAAGATGACCACCACTGAACAAGACACACAAGCTGAAACGTCAAGACTGGGCCAAGAAATATCTCAAGACTGATTTTTCTAAGGTTTTATGGACTGATGAAATGAGAGTGAGTCTTGATGGGCCAGATGGATGGGCCCGTGGCTGGATTGGTAAAGGGCAGAGAGCTCCAGTCCGACTCAGACGCCAGCAAGGTGGAGGTGGAGTACTGGTTTGGGCTGGTATCATCAAAGATGAGCTTGTGGGGCCTTTTCGGGTTGAGGATGGAGTCAAGCTCAACTCCCAGTCCTACTGCCAGTTTCTGGAAGACACCTTCTTCAAGCAGTGGTACAGGAAGAAGTCTGCATCCTTCAAGAAAAACATGATTTTCATGCAGGACAATGCTCCATCACACGCGTCCAAGTACTCCACAGCGTGGCTGGCAAGAAAGGGTATAAAAGAAGAAAATCTAATGACATGGCCTCCTTGTTCTCAATGGGGTTCAGATCAGGTGAACAAGGAGGCCATGTCATTAGATTTTCTTCTTCTATACCCTTTCTTGCCAGCCACGCTGTGGAGTACTTGGACGCGTGTGATGGAGCATTGTCCTGCATGAAAATCATGTTTTTCTTGAAGGATGCAGACTTCTTCCTGTACCACTGCTTGAAGAAGGTGTCTTCCAGAAACTGGCAGTAGGACTGGGAGCTTGACTCCATCCTCAACCCGAAAAGGCCCCACAAGCTCATCTTTGATGATACCAGCCCAAACCAGTACTCCACCTCCACCTTGCTGGCGTCTGAGTCGGACTGGAGCTCTCTGCCCTTTACCAATCCAGCCACGGGCCCATCCATCTGGCCCATCAAGACTCACTCTCATTTCATCAGTCCATAAAACCTTTGAAAAATCAGTCTTGAGATATTTCTTGGCCCAGTCTTGACGTTTCAGCTTGTGTGTCTTGTTCAGTGGTGGTCGTCTTTCAGCCTTTCTTACCTTGGCCATGTCTCTGAGTATTGCACACCTTGTGCTTTTGGGCACTCCAGTGATGTTGCAGCTCTGAAATATGGCCAAACTGGTGGCAAGTGGCATCTTGGCAGCTGCACGCTTGACTTTTCTCAGTTCATGGGCAGTTATTTTGCGCCTTGGTTTTTCCACACGCTTCTTGCGACCCTGTTGACTATTTTAAATGAAACGCTTGATTGTTCGATGATCACGCTTCAGAAGCTTTGCAATTTTAAGAGTGCTGCATCCCTCTGCAAGATATCTCACTATTTTTGACTTTTCTGAGCCTGGCAAGTCCTTCTTTTGACCCATTTTGCCAAAGGAAAGGAAGTTGCCTAATAATTATGCACACCTGATATAGGGTGTTGATGTCATTAGACCACACCCCTTCTCATTACAGAGATGCACATCACCTAATTTGCTTAATTGGTAGTAGACTTTCGAGCCTATACAGCTTGGAGTAAGACAACATGCATAAAGAGGATGATGTGGTCAAAATACTCATTTGCCTAATAATTCTGCACTCCCTGTATATATATATATATATATATATATATATATATTATTTTTTTAATTTAGAATGTTACACAATATATACAATATATGATTACTGCCCATTTTGGGGTTGAATACATTAAGCATGTGTATCTCTTTTGTCTGTTAGCATATATTTTTATTCATTCTAACGTTTATCTCATTTTAATACTAATGATTATTTAATAGAACACCTTAGTGTTCTTTTATTTTATATTCTAAATATAAAAGAATCAATTATTTTCCCATGGCATTTCAACCTGGTTAGAATGAAAGCCACTGTATAAAAGATCTCAATTTAAGAGGGTTAAATAGGCAGTGTTCAAAACTTATATAGCAGAGGGTTTTTTTGAATTGTTGATATCATGAAAAGGATATTGAAGTTAAACAAGAGTCAATCAAACATATATTATTGTATACTGCAATGTTACCTAAAAACAAGAAATGTTAACAAGCTTAAAAAAGAATAACACACTAGGGAGGTAAGCTATACTAGAAATAAATATACTATTTTAAACAGAAAATTCAAATGAGATAAAATAGAAATAAAAAAAAATAAAAAAAAATAAAAGCTGCTTAGTAATGACTGTTCCGAAAAATGTCAGTCTGAGTTCCCTATTCTTTTCTTTAACATTCACAGCATGTGTGGTGTATATGGAAACAACAATATCTATATCTATATATATATATATGTCCCAGTTGAGCCCAGCACACTTCAGCATTCACCAACTACCAGGGTGCATTTCAATGTAATAATAAAAGGTCCAAGTTGGAAAGCACTCACCGGATTTGCAAAATTACCTTGAAGACGTTCATACAAATAAATATATATATACACAATTTTATTTTTGTTATACATCATAGAAAAAGGGAAAATATCTTTTCAATTGCAATATTTATATAAGGAATGTAAGCCTGCTGGGTGAATACACAGTATTTTGCTTCAGTATTTTACACCTTCCTTTTTATATTGCCAGCAGCCAGAGTGCTATTCCCAAGCTGCCGTTCTTACCAGTACACTCTCCTCCCAGCACATGGCTGTTGTTGCATTAAAGTACCACGTTACGCAGTAGCCAAGTGCCAACATCACTTCATTCCCAGGAGACACTGTACATGATATTAAATGAATTCCAGGATTCAGTTAGTTCCTTACATATTTGTAGAGACTGACACAAATTCTGGTAGATCGATGCTCTACTCTTCCTGACTTGCTATAACTCACCTACTGTATGTGGCCTGTTGAACCTGACCATTGTCCTTAGTCTGCTATTTATGCCAGTAGCCATTGTCAATTACATGTTTGTATTTAACCTAACCATTTCCTGCATATACCTGACTACTGGCTACAACTGTTTTATATCTGAGTTCCTTGACATCGTGTGGCTGTGTTTGATCAGTGCTATTGCCTGCCTGTACCTGATCACTAGTTATTGACTATGATAACTTTCCTGTACTGGCTTTACTTCTGTCTACCTGATAATTATCATTAAATATAAAGTAAACTCAGAGCAAGAGTTACAGCTTATGGCTATCTGATAGGGCTGTCCAATTTATACCCAAAAATACAGAACTCAAATGAGCTCAGAAGCGCCAAAAAGAGGCTAAGGTGTTAAAATGTATTGCCAAATGAAAATCAACATAAGTATGTTACAATTTGTTACCATATAATAATAATAATACTAATAACAATAAAATGCAAAGTATTACAAGTATTTATTGAGATCTCTTATCAAAATATATTGATCAATATAAAATACATATACATATTTAAAAAATATGTAAATAAAAAATAAAAAGATGAAAAATAAGTAAAAAAACCCCCCACAAAAACGTATATCTGAAGTGAATCCAAAATTGTAAAAAACTGAAATCTGGATAATCCAATGACTTCCAAAAGTGATTTGTATATCTCTGAAACGTTAGTCCAAAAATATCCTCTAGAAAAAATATTTGTAAAAATTTCTATTTTACTATTATTTTAATTGTAACATACTTATGTTGATTTAATATGGTAATACAGTTTAACAGATCAGCCTCTTTTTGGCACTTCTGAACTCATTTGATACCTGATAATTATCTGTAGAAATCGGATTGCACCTATTCATCTAACCTTTCTATATCATACTTCCGAATTCAATTGAAAGTCACTGTTAGAAAAGATAGTAACAACTGATGTGGTCAATACGTTAGAAAAGAACAAAGTGTCCTTACCTACTGAAGTGACCTTATTGACATGAAATGCGTAGCATGTGTTTATTGAGCTTGTTTGGCTTTGCATGGTTTCTTTCACCGTTTGCACAATAAAAACGTTTTTTTTTTTCACGTTCCAACCATCTGTGAACCGTTTCTGGATTGCTACATCATACTTCAGGCCTTTTCTTTTTTGTTTCCCAGACTTGGTTGCTTGCAAGCTTGGAAAAAATGCAACTGTTCTTCTGATGCCTCTGTTGTAGACCTGCATACCTCACTTCTGATTACTAGCCCCTTATATCAAAGCATGAGGACACTCTGTTACAGTTCCCAACATTTAGATGTTTCAGTGCTGCTAAATGTCTTGTTTCCTGCTCTAGAGATGGCCCGCAGGTCAGAACTTTATTCTGCAGTTTATATTTTTAACAAACAAGGCACAGTCAGCACCACAGCACTGGAACTTCAACTGGAGTTCTTGCAAGCTTATTACGAATGGCTGCCAAAAAGTATCTTTTCTATTGGCTGCCTGATGTAACCAACTACTTGCTAGTTTCTCAGAAAGGAAAAAGAGAGCAAGTCATATGGTGCAGGATATGTAAAGTATCATCCAGCACAATCAGTGAAATTATGTTTTTCTTTTTTCTGTACTGTATGTACTACTGTTTCATATGTGTATGTGGATAGTTGTATGTGAGTTTTTATCTATGTATGTGTGTCTGTGTGTATTTATTTGTGTGTCTGTGTGTATTATATATATATATGCTGTATAAATAATATCATATATAATGTGTGTGTATATATATATACAGTATATATATATATATATATATATATATATATATATATATATATATATATATATATATATATATATATAAAACTTTCTTTACATTTTTATTGCATCCTGCTGTATTGCAAACATACAAAGTGCCAAAAAAGCTTCCATTTGATAATGAAGTTGTTTCAGCTTTTTGTTGTTTTGGGGAAAAATATGATTTTTTGTGAAATATGTAGCTTAAAACTCATCTTTAATTAAGTTTAAGAAATGGTTTTTGCAGGATCATTATGTAGAAGAAAGCAGAGAGAAATAAGTCTGCTGTTTCAGAAAATATGTGATTATTTTTTTTTTTTTGTAGATGTCTCTAACATACTGAGAGACATTTAGGGCATTTAAAACCAACTCTGCATCAGTACTGGGGCAAGAAAAACTGAAGATTATGATCAGTTGCTTCCTTAAAGAGGTATTACCTCAAACTATCCTGTTTTCTATATATACAGAGGTTTATTTCAGGTTTATCTTGATTAACTCTGTATCCAGATAAGGAACCATAGTTAGCTACAATATCGATAAAATGTGGAATGTTCTGCTTAGAATCTTCCATGAAAAGAAGAAAATAATCTTCATAAAGGGATAATATGAGTTTATTTTTCCCTAGTGTAAAACCTTCCAGTTCTTGATGTTGAAGAACTGGCAATGGTTCTGTGGCTATGTTAAAAAGGAGAAGGGAAAGAGGGTAGCCTTATTGACTCCCTTTTGCAAGAGGAAGCTTAGGAGTAAGTCCTCCATTGACTAAGATTGTAGGTGAGGAATTTGATACATTAAAGAAACAAAATTTTTATAAGAGCCAGTCAAACCAAATATATATATATATATATATATATATATATATATATATATCATTTATTTTTTTAAGCTCGCTGCATATTTCAAATACTGATTCTTATAATTAGGTAACAATCATCAGAATAATACCAACTGCATATGGAGAAAAACCCAGCGGCACTCTATTGGGAGTCACTGGATTGCCTCACTCCTAAGAATCCAATGATAGTTCAGTGAGCCTAATGCCAGCATGCATTGCAGCATGAGAGTATCTAGGCTCAATATAAATTTGTTCTGGTGAATAGGTTTGTTCTGGGGGGGGGGGGGGATTGTACTGCAGAATAGGATTTTACTGGGGGATAGGTTTGTAGTGGGGAATAGGATTGTACCGGAGGATAGGTTTGTAATTGATATTTTTCTCATCCTCTCTTAATTATTCTTGTGTTTCTTATTATAAGGGGCATGAAACTTAACATCTATCGTTTAAAAATAGAATAAAAATACCCTCTAGTATACATACATTTTTTGTTATGCCTGCTTTTGCTATAAATTACCTCTGAAATATGTGCTTGTTTTATTCCCTTCAGAGAGACTGTGGTGCCTCTATCATACTTAGGTATATTTTAATTTTCTTGAAACTTTATCAATGCAGTGATTAGTTAGATCAAACCCCAAGATTGTTTACACCTGCTCTTAATTGACTACAGCAAACATGACCCAGAATTTTGTCCTGATTTCCAAAGCCTTGTTAGTGATCTTTAAAAAAAAGAGGACAATGTTAAATGATTTTATTTATATTTTGCAATACAATGCTTAATTGCTGATTTATTTTATGAGGCTAATGTCCCTTTAAAGCCCCCTCTCTTTCTTCCTCCCTCCCATGTACCTCTTTTTTTGTCTGCATCAGAGTGAAAAATTGACTACCTTGTGAATTAGGGCCTGATGATCAAAGATTCTCCTGCCTGGAGAGAAATTGTAGTGCAGATTAGACGGGGGCTGAACTCACTGAATGTTCAAAAAAAAAAAGGGTAGAACCCTCCATTACTGTGAGATCGCTCTCATTTCTGTATCCGAAGGCGAGACAAACCTAGTGCAATATAGCACTGCATGATATGAGAGTTTTGTTACACTTACACTTTGTGTATAGTATTTTATATTACTTTTCACTTTCAGTATTATTACATTAAAACTTTCTATTTTTTTACATTTAGATTTAGATCCAGCTGTGATTTTACAAATTCTGATTATGTTTTGAAAGTTCTTTGTTATTTTAACAAATTAGGATCATACTTTGTTATTTTAAGTGGGAGTTCCCTGGGCCTAACAGGAGAGTTCCCAGGGTATGTCTGAAGATCTCTCACAAGTCTTGTGAAATGCTGTAAGCATTCTAAGGAAGCTGGTCTCAAGGAAGTATCCCAGATAGCTTCATTACTTTCTGTGGAAGGCATCTCTCATCTCTTTGGGACATCCTGGTTAAGCCCTTTTTCTTACTGAATTTAGTGAGTTTAGCCCTGATGAAGTCTGCACTTTACTCTACAAACTAGAGAATATTTTCTTATCTGGCCAATAGAAAGTAATTAAACTCTCTAGGAAACTGTTGCTGTTTTTCAGTTTTATTTTAAATACAAAGTGCAATGTAATTTGTAACAGATACTCTAAAATATACAAAATATAATCCTAGTTTGTTAAAGTTACATAGAAACTGTGAAAGCATTATCAGAATTTGTAAAATCACAATCCTAAATACACTACTATATATATATATAAAATGCTGTAGCGATCATGTCTGCTGCCCCCTGCAGATGCGCTAGAAGGGGGTGTCAATCAACCCGATTGTATGAGATTAGGTAGATGGATGTCTGCAGCCTCAGAGGTAGTGGACGAGTTAAGGAGCAGCAGTCTTAAGACCGCGACTTCTTAACTTCTGTTTCCGGCGAGCCTGAAGGCTTGGGCGGAAACAGGGGTATATGGCCCCATTTAGGACGTGATAAATCGGCCCCAAGTGTCATGTCAATGCGACAGAAATTTCATGTTGTGTAAAATCTGCCTTTTAAGGATTTCACTAGGGAACTCGCAGTGCTGTTGGATCATTTTATATCATCTCACCTGAGTGGAGATCATTTGGTCCTTAATGTCTGTTGGCACACTGGAGAATTGGAAGCTCTACAAGGACTATTTGAGAGAGATAGCAAAGAAGAGGAAAAAAATGCTTTGATCTCTCCTAACTTTTAGAATCCGCGTAATAAAATAAATCTCTATTTGTATAATTTATACCCTACTAAAGGCCAGATTACAAGTGGTGCACTAAATATTTTTAATCGCTGGCACACTAACACCGATACAATTAAACATTCAACGCAGGTGGTTTAGCGCATATTACAAGTTGAAAGTAAAAAGTTAGCATGTGAGTATACATATACCCTTGTGTTGAAGGCATCTGAGAGGTCATATGATAACTATAGAGTAGAGGCCATCATTTTAGCAAAAAGTAGATCATTAGTAACCTTGGTGAGGGCAGTCTCAGTTAAGTGTTGGTGATGGAAGCGAGATTGCAGAGGGTTTAGCAAGGAGTTGGAGGACAGGAAGTGAGTTAGGTGGTCAAATTTTGAAATTAGTGGAAGCAATGATATGGTGCAGTAGTTTGCAGGATAATTAGGCTCAAGGGAGGGTTTTTGAGGATAGGGGTGACCTTTGGATGTTTGAAAGAATATGGGAATGATCCGATAGAAAGGGATAGGTTGAAGATGTAAGAGCTGGAGTGAGGGTGGAAGACAGAGAAGGTATTAGATGTGAAGGGATAGGGTCGAGCAGGCAGGTAGTGAGGTATGAGGAAGACAATAAGGAACCCACTTCATTCTCAGTGGCTGGGGGGGAAGATGCAGAGAGTGGAAGATGTGGTGACCAGGGTGGAGATGGAAGATTGCAGGCTTGTGTCAGGATGTTGCTTTGGATATTATGTGCTTTGTTTAAAAAGTAGTCTGCCAGGTCTTAGCACTAAAAACAGATGATGAGGGTGGGGAAGTTGGGTAGAGGAGAGACATTTAGGGTTTGAGGATTGAGAAGATATAAGAGAAAAGAAGTAAATTTGCTTGGCTAAGTGAAGGGCAGATGTGTAAGAATCAAGAATGAACTTATAGTGGATAAAATCAGGTTCAGAGTTAAATTTCCTCAATGAAGGCTCAGCACTGCAGGATGACCATTTGCTGAGTGTCCCAGGGCTGCAACTGACGACGGAGGGGGTTTACGTAGTTGGGAAGGAGCAAGAGTGTCTGGTGCAGAGGAGAGAGTATTGTTTAAGTGTGCTGTAGCATGGTCAGCGCAAGATATCATGGAAGTATGGGGGAGGAAATGTTGAACAAGGTTGATAAATTGTAGAGGACCCACAGCGTGCAGATTTCTACAAGTGCAGTGGCGAGGATAAAAAGTAGGTTTAGCCTGTACATTAAGATTATAGGTGAGCATGTGGTGGCCTGAAATGGGAACCGGGCCACAGGTGAAGTCAGATATAGAGCAGAAGTAGGAGAATACATGTCAATAGAGTGTAGGGAATATGTATGTGTGTTGTGAGAGACCAAAAGAGTTTGTGAGTGAGAGAAGTTTAGAGGCAGCAGGGACAGATGGGTTGTCAATGAGGATGTTGAAGTCCCCCAGCATTAGAGCAGATATATTAGTAGAGAGAGAAAGTGTGAAGCCAGGCAGCAAAGATGTCAAGGAATTAGTAAGTTGGTCCAGGAGGGTGTTAGATGACTGCAACTCTGAGGGAGAGGGGGAAGAACAGGCAAATGCAGTGAACTTGAAAGGAGGGAAAGGAGATAGATGGGAGCAGAGGTAGGTACTGACAGGAGCAAGATGGGGAGAGCAAGATTCCAACACTGCCATCATGTCTCTCCTGGTCTAGGGGTATGGCTAAAGTGGAGACCACTATGTGTGAGTCTGCAATGGAATCAGTGTCAGAAGAAGAAAGCCAGGTTTCCGTCATTGCTAGAAGAATAAATGGAATGGAAACAAATAGATCATAAATGGTTGTAAGTTGTTGCAGATAGAGTGGGCGTTCTACAGAGCGCATGAAAAGAAAGTGGATAAGCACGGAGGGTTAATAGAGATAAGATTGTTAGAATTGTGTTGCCTAGAATTTTTAATGTGGGAAATTGAGCAAGATTGTGGAAGTGAGGTGATTCCTGCGGGTCTAGGGTTAAGAGAGATGCCATCAACATCAAGCAGTAGTAGTAGTAGTGAGAGTTAGACTTGTAGGAGCGTTTTGATTGTAGAAAGGAGAGTTGGATGGGGAAGTATTTTTAAGGAGTCATAGTAGTTCATGAGAGGACACCATAGGGGATGAGAGAAGGGAGGGTGCGATATGGATTGTGTTGGGTTATTGTTACAAAACATGCAGTGGGTTTTAGAAGAGCAGGAAAGACATGGAAAGCATTGTGCAAGTGTATAGTTAGTAAGGATTACCTGTTAGTGGGTTGTTATGAGATTGCAATTTCTCCCTCCAGTTTCTATCTCCAGTTGCTAACTCTGCTTGCCACATGTAAACAGGGCCACATAAAAAACAGTGCTCAGAAAAAACACTGTTCTGCTGTTTATAGCAATTAAATCTAACTACAAATGATTTAATTTCAGACACCTGGTTACAGGCAGATTAGCTGCACACTTGCAAATTAGATTGTAGGAGGGTGAATAAATGTCAGGAAATGCAGACTGAAGTTATACAGGAAAGCATAACAAGTTACAAAATAGTCATAAATTCAAACATATTGCATACCAAAGTAACAGTTTAAAGGGATGTGGGAAAGCAGCCAGGGTAGTAATGCACCAGATGAATAGCATACCAAAATAACACATTTAAAGGTACATTGACAAGAACCCAGGGTAGTAATGAAAGCTGATGAAATTCATATCGAAATAACACAGTTTAAAGGGACATGGACAAGCAGCCAATGTAGTAACGAAAGCAGGTGAAATGCAAACCAATTAACACAGTTTAAAGAGATATGGACAAGCAGCCAGGGTAGTAATGAAACTGAATAATATGCATACTAAAATAACACAGTTTAATGAGACATGGACAAGCAGCCATGGTAGTAATAAAAACAGATGAAATGCATAGCAAAAAAACTCAATTTAAAGGGACATGGACAAGCAGCCAGGGTAGTAATGAAAGCAGATAAAATGCTAACCAAAAAACATAGTTTAAAGGGACGTGGACAAGCAGCAAGGATAGTAATGACAGCAGATTAAATGCATACACACACACATATATATTATATTATAACCCTTTCCAGTCAAACACCTTGTCATATACCATATACCTTTTAACCCTTATAAATATATATTTTTAATATCTATATGGATAATTTAAAAGCAGATAGTGTATATATGAATGTAACACTTTTTTAATGTCAAAAAACAAGATATGCAAGGTACAAGATAAATAACAAGCTAATAAATGTAAGAGGCGCCAAGTCGTATAATTATAGTTAATTTATAGTAATACCCAATTTGTCTAATAAACAAAATTAAGTATAATAATATCTATATAATGGATGGGGCCAATACACGAGAATATATAAGAGAATATATATAGCAGGTGTTCATAAGTCACAGCATATACACAATTATTACCAAATATGCAAAAAGGACATATAGAAAAAATAAGATCTAAATATATAGACAGTATAAAAAAGAAAAGTCCAAATATAGAGAGATAGGGGGTGGAGTCCTTGAGTGAAACTAGATCCAATGACATGGGGATTCCACAACTTCAGGCAGCTCCTCTAGTGTGTCACTCCACAACACAGAATTAGAAGGTCTAGAATACAAAAGATAGAGGGCGTCACATGGTGCAAATCAAACTGATAAACCAATGTACTTATGTTGTGCTTGGTGCAACTTTGTTTCGCTCCTTTATGCCAGGTCTTCAGTCGAGCTAACCAGACAAGTGCAAATATTTTTTGAGCTTGAGTGCACTCATTTACTTTCAACTTGTAATACACTCAAAAATGTAGGTTAATATTGCACAAATATATTTAAGACTAGATTACAAGTGGTGTGCTAAAGTTAGCACAGGTTGGGATAAGCAATATCATGACCTGTGCTAACTTTAGCACACAACTTGTAATCTGGCCCTAAATATATTTGTGCAATATTAACGTACATTTGTTACTGTTAGATGCGTTGTTATACATTGCGTCCTATTGTACTGTATTAGTTTGAATTGAATTGGTTATCAGTTTTTATTTTGCAACTGAAAACCTGGGGTTTGTGCTAAGCAATGTGTAAAACAAATTGTGCCAAAGTATTTCTATGAATTCTTTTTTTTTTGCATTTGATAAATTTACTACAGCTTGTTTATTTTATTTATAATTTGTTTTTCTCAGACAAGTGATCTAAAATATATTCAGCCATTAGTTTTCATTATTACTAGTTTACTTCCAGCAGCAGAGCTAATGTTAACCTTTTTGCAACGCTAGAAGAAAGTGTCTATTGAAACTATGAAAACATTATATGGAACATTTATATGGTTGGGTTAACAATTCATATTTGTACATGTTGCTAATACTCTTTGGGAACACTACTAATTAGAAAACAAAGCTGATATTTTCCATAATTAAAAAAATCTAATTAATAAAGGTATAATCTGCTATTAAATTGCTCATCTAATCGTATATAATGTAAAATCATATCTATGGAAATTATTTTACATTTGTACAAGTAATTATCACACTTAGTAATTGGCCGTTGCAAGCTCTATTGAGTTTTAATGATTTTTTTTTAGCTATTCAATGACTGAAAGCTCATCTTCCAATAAGTAAAAGTAAATATCTACTAATGCAAAAACCAAAACTAATATATAATTGAATTTTTTTTTAAATGTGTTTGAAGTTCTCTAGAAAAGTTATAAATAATTAGCAGAAGTAAATAAATAATTAGTCTTAGTAAAATGCTGCACTAAGCATCCTGTGTATAGCTAACCCCATAATTAAAAAAGAGATTTGATTTAAAATAACATTTATCTAAAACTCTTAGAATGTAATTGTGCATAAATACATTTTTGAGTTTTCTAATGTGCAATCTAAATTGACTTGCAAATATACATTGTGATTCCTCCAATTTTTAACTTTATATAAAAACATATTTGGGATTATTGCTTCATTAATTCAAAATCTACGACAGTGCCATAAAGCAAAAGTGTTTTATTTAATGCTAATTTTTTATTCTCTGTACAATTTAATTAACCTATAAATTCATTTAAAGCAACTTTTCAGTTACAAATGTTTAGATATGTAGATGGTAGATAGTTATTGAAGTCATTTTTATCTCTGCCATCAAGTCATTGTATTTTATGAACCGTTATATACAGCTTTGGTAAAAATGAACATGTGATACAGTAAATGCTATTATTTTCCATAACATTGTTTATGTGCTCAAATAAAGTTTAATCTCTGAGTGTTCCATAACTAACAAGTTGTATATGAGTGTAGCCTATATGTTTTGTTTTTTAAAGATGGAAATTTTCATGGACCCTACATTGTGACCTTTGATTATAATATAGTACTAGTATCTTTGAATTAAGCATGTTTTCAGCATGCAACCTTTCATAGCCAAAATGGTTTTTACCGAATATCATTTTAATATGTTTTCAGATGGACTCTAAATAAAATTGCTCTATTGTTTTACTTTGTCATCACTTTTTTTATAATAAATAATTAATAACTTTCTGAAATGTTCCTCTACATTATTCAAATCTGCACCATAATTTTGTTATATAGCAACATGTAAGTTTCAAGTTTTGTCTTTACATATTATTGTTATTTTATTGCTTTTATTCTGTTAATATTTTAAAGGGTTGTTGAACTCAAACATAGATGTAAATTATTATTATTATTATACTTTATTTATGAAGCGCCAACATATTCCGCAGCGCTGTCCATGGATACAATTCATATAAATAAAACAATACAAGACTTGTAAGAGACAGGACAAAATTTACAAACACATACAGGAGGGATTGAGGGCCCTATTCCTGTGGGAACTTACAATCTAGATGGGTAGGAGGTTGAGAAACAGCAGGGGAGGACTGCAAGATTGAGAAAGATGTTAATACAGAGTTATATGAGGGAAATGTTAGGTAAGTGAAATGTATTTATTATTTAGTTGGGTGGTAGTTTTCTCTGAAGTCTTCAGGGAATATTTAAAGGAAGAAAGATTAAGGCAAAGCCTGACAGTATGAGGGAGAGTGTTCCAGAGGGTAGGTGCTGCACAACAGAAGTCCAGCAGTCTAGCATGAGAAGAGGTGATAGTCACGGATGCAAGGAGCAGGTCATTGTTGGATCTTAGTGGGCGGGCTGGAGTATACTTGTGTATTAGAGAGGATAGGTAAAGGGGAGCAGCGTTGGTGAGAGCTTTGTATGTAAGGGTGGAAATTTTGAATTTAATTCTGCTGTGAATGGGGAGCCAATGAAGGAACTCGCAGAGAGGTGCAGCAGATACAGAGCGATGGGAAACGTGTATCAGCCTGGCCGAGGCGTTTAGGATGGATTGAAGGGGAGAGAGGCGGGAAAGAGGAAGGCCAGCGAGTAGGTAATTGCAGTAGTCAAGTCGGGAAATAACAAGGGAGTGGATTATTTGCTTTGTGGTGTCAGCGCTCAGAAAAGGGCAAATCTTGGAAATATTGAGTAGATGGTTGCGGCAGGATGTAGAAAGCGATTGGATATGGGGGACGAAGGATACATTTGAGTCAAGACTAACTCTGAGGCAGCAGACTTGGGGCAATGGGGAAATGGTGATGCCGTCAACAGGGATAGAGAAGTCAGAAGTAGGCATAGAGCTTGAGGGGGATAAGAAGGAGCTCAGTCTTGGACATGTTCTCATTTTAAGTGTCTCATTTTAAGGCACCAGTGGCTCCCTGGTGCCTAGGTTCATCAAACCTTGAACTAGCCCACAGGTTTTCAAACCTGTCCTCAGGCCTCCCTAACAGGCCACATTTTCAGGATATCTGAACTGGTGCACAGGTGAAACAATCAGCTGATTAGTAAACATGGTTATTTTACCTGCTCTTATCCAAAGTAATCCTGACAATCTGGCCTTTTGGGGAGGCTTGAGGACAGGTTTGAAAACCAGTGCACTAGCAAGTCCACTAAATGGGGTTATAGTAGAGTACTATGGATGCAAACAAGTCTCAGCACTAGCAAAAAAACCCTGAAAAATATGAAGCAGAACAAAGATAGACTTAAAGACTTAAGTAGTTATAGTCTAATGCATTTTGACTTGTTCATAACCTAATAAACACATAACACACAGGTTTTAATATCAATTCAAACACATTCTCATTGATTACAGTAACCACATCTTGTGTGGTTACATAGACTAAATACAGACATGTCTCTAAATAAATATATAGATTGAACAGAGAATTGAATGAACTAGATACAATAAATGACAGTAAGAAAAAATGAGGCACACAGAGTAACTAAGATTAAAGGGACAGTCAACACCAGAATTTTTGTTGTTTTAAAAGATAGATAATCCCTTAATTACCAATTCCCCAGTTTTTCATAAACAACACAGTTATAATTATACATGTTTTACCTCTGTAATTACCTTGTATCTAAGTCTCAGCAGACTGCCCCCTTATTTCAGTTATTTTGACAGACTTGCATTTTAGCCAATCAGAGCTGACTCCATGTTAATTTCACGTGCATGAGCTCAATATTATCTATATGAAACATGTGAACTAATGCCCTCTAGTGGTAAAAAACTATCAAAATGCATTTAGATTAGAGGCAGCCTTCAAGGTCTAGGAAATTAGCATATGAACCTCCTAGGTTTAGCTTTCAACTAAGAATACCAAGAAAGCAAAATTGGTGATAAAAGTAAATTGGAAAATTGTTTAAAATTACATGCCCTATTTGATTCATGAAAGTTTTTTTTGGCTTGACTGTCCCTTTAAGGGTAAATATTTCCAAAAATGTAAGATCATACTTAAAATGATATCCCTTTGGAGCTCTTGTTTGTATTTATATTATCCAAAATATTTTATGCTTGAATAATAGCCTCAGCCTATCTGTATTATTTGCAGAAAATGTAAACCTTTTGTTAAAGTTCTGCCCAACTGAATACATTTACCTACTCTAAATCTAGATGAAGTACATCAGTACATCCCTTTGCAAATGAACCATGAGCTAGTTTCTTTTTATAACACTCAATGCCACTGCATTACTTATAGTGGTCATTGCATCTGTAAGTAAAATGGTACCCATTAAATGCTCTGGGCTAGATTACAAGTGGCGGGCTATTTAGTGCTTTTGCAAACCTTGCTAGTAATCTTTTTACACGTGTCAGGTTGCCCTCATATTATATTAAGTTGAAATCAAGAAAGGGTGCTTCCTTCCTCTGTGAGTCCCAAATCAGAGCTGCTTGATAGCCATAGCGTCTAACTCCATGCTTCAAACTTTCACACTCAAACATTACGTGTTTCGCCCCTCCCCCTTCAGAGCTGGAATCAAGGCTTCATCAGACAGCTTTGATTTGGGACTCACAGAGGAGGGAAGCACCCTCTTACATAGTGGCAAGTGAAGAAACCGCACAGGCACACAGTACGTAAAGTCCGGAGTAAACAGGTGGCCAGGATACAGGCACCGGATAACGGACTACTGCGTGAAGGTAAGCCGTGCGGTAACAAGTCTTGCAGCATAGGTAAAGGTGTTCCCCACCCCAGCTACAACCATCTGGATCTGAAAAGGAGCCGGTCTTGGCTCACAAAGATATACGGTATTGGAATCTAAGCAGGGGGGCATTCTGCAGGACAGTACTAGTTCTGCATGACCGGAGCGTGTTTTAACACTGAAGTGCCCGGAGTAATTGATGACTGTTCCCTAGCCGGCTTAGGGATATGCTAGCATGTGGGGTATACGGGACACATATAAAAAATACATATGGCAGGGCTGTTTTCAGGGCTGTTTAAAGAAATGTTTTGTATAAGAACCCTGAAATATGTATTTTTCATATGTGTTCCTTCTTAAAGCGGCAATATGGTCAGCCTAATACAGTATACATGATATATAACTGTGAGTTCTGTATATCATCTGCTTTTCATTTTATGGTACATAGGGTTTTAGGTAAAGGCATACCTTGTGTCTTTTTTATCTTTCAATAAAGCAACTTTTTGGTATTTGGTGCAACCATATCCTGCTTTGGTTTAAGTGGTAATCTCACTGAACTCTTCCTACATTAAGATTCAATAAATAAATATATATATATATATATATATATATATATATAAATATATATATATACATACAAAAAAATATTTATATGAATAATTTTTATCATTTAGTGTTTATATGAGTGTAACTAATTTTAAACGTATTTATGTTGTGTTTAGTGCAACTTTTTTTAAACACATTACCCTCTTTGTGAGGTTTTCAGTCACGTTAGCGAGCGTAAAATGTGATTGCGCTTTTGCAATCATGTATTTTTTAAACTTGTTATACAAGCGCTATTTCTGTAGTGTGCAAAAAGATGATGCCGCTTGGGCGCAACAGAAAGCGCACTACTTGCAATATTGCCATATTTATTTAAGTCTGTCTTTTCTATTTCCCACATCTAGTATTTT
Source organism: Bombina bombina (assembly GCF_027579735.1). NCBI lineage: Eukaryota > Metazoa > Chordata > Amphibia > Anura > Bombinatoridae > Bombina > Bombina bombina. The sequence goes on along the minus strand of NC_069504.1, from coordinate 172,500,227 downwards.
CTTTCTATTTATAAAACTAAATGTAAAACATCTTCCTCATTATGTGAGTGGTAGGTTTCTAAGAAACACTACTATCATATCTCTTATTATCAGTGGTATAAATTAAACATTTGTCCTTTTAATTGTAAATATATTTTATACATTAGCATTTATTGTTGATTCTGCTAAATTTTTCCACTGGCCACAATTTTCCAGTTTCTTTGTCTAACTTGCCATCACTTGATATTGTGGTGCTAAAAAGCATTTCGCATCTGGCTGTAAACTCGTAGGATTAAACTAAATTACACTAATAATCTCCATGGGGTGGATTGAGAATTAAAGGGACATAAAACACTTTGAGAGGGTAATATTAAATGATTAACTGTATATTTAAAAAACAAAAAAGTCTGCAATATACTTTAATTATTTATTTTGCCCTGTAATTCAATTCTGAGATTGTGAGCTTTTCAGTTCCTGTTAGAAATGGAAGTGCAAAACACTGTCATGTTCCACACAGCCATTCACTTTCTTTGTTTTATCTGTATCCAATAAAGTGAACTTTTAATCAAAGTGCTGTGGATCGATCATTGATTGAACACAGCCATTGGCTGCACACTCTATTGACTTATTTATAACTGTCCCTAATTGGCCACAGTAGAGAAAGTAACTTAAATTACAACATGGAAGTTCCCATTGTTTTATAGACACTAAAACTTTACCCTTATTTTGTAAATATTTAAACAGCTAATGAAACTTTAAAAATACATCTGCATGTTATTCACAGACTTATCTTTTCTTTAAATGCATCATTCTATCCAGCATTTAATTAGAGTTTAATGTCCTTTTAAAGTACACATAATTGGTGAAATTAGGATTTTCTTTCTGATATAAAAATGTGTTTCTTGGAAGACACAACCAAGGGCCCGATCCAATATGCAGCGTTGCCTGCAAAGCCGGCGACGCCAAATTTTGCGCTGGTTTGGTATCACATATACCGTGTAGCATACAACTTACGCGCGTATATTTCTGCCTTCGGACGTATTTTTTTTTACCCATAGACTGACATACAAAACACGCGCAGTTTGGTATCCAATATACAGCGTAAGGACTTATGCGCGCAGAATTCAGAAAATCTACTCCATTCTCATCTTGCCACAAATTGCAGGCGCAGCAACCCTTGCACTGACTTAGAAACCAACGTAACTCTCTGAAGGCCTAACAAATGCATGCTCAACAACATACAGATCACAAATAGTTAAACCTCTTCAAAACATTTATTATTCCTGCCCCTGCAAGTGTGTCAAACCAATCACAAACAGCACAACCTCACAACAGGAAGCCTAAAAAACCTGCCAATGCACATCCTCATTAGCCACCATGTTTTCCTGCTTTCCATAGAGAGGCAGCATCATGGGGCACAAGGGTGCATCATGGGGCACAAGGGGTGCATCATGGGGCACAAGGGGTGCTGGAAGCCCTACAAGCCCCTGTTGTTCCGTCTATATATGCTGATTCTATAGCTGCTGCTGAGGTCCCTGGTCATGGTGCTGCCCCTGCTGCTGCCCCTGCTGCAGCTGGTCATAGAATTACATACTGCGGATTTCCACTGCATATAAGTGAAGCTACTACATCCCACCCCCTTCCCTTAACCACCCTAATTACTGAAAATATCTCATTTGTTTAATTCATTTTTAGGTCACTATGATTTATTGACTATCATTAAGAAGAAGGAAAATGGATGTTTATACCTTATGTTCACACCTTCTGTAAAAACATTATTATTTAGATATATATACCCATGTGCAGGGATAGGCAAGGTGTCCTTCACTAAAGGTCTTTACCTTAGAAAATGTCCGCCACAGCCTTGCCTTGTGCATATCCCTGCCCATATGTCAATATCCATAGGATGTGAGAAACCTTGATTTGCATCTTATAAGTGAATAGTACTATATGTACCCTTCATACACAACTATGTGATGTGGTTTATAGAACATAAATATGTCATAAACATGCTGATATTACCTTTTTTGGCCACACAGGCCTTATTATATGTTTAAACAATATTAGTGTACTAAAACACCCGTCATATGGATGTGGATGACAATTATATGGTAAATAACAGAGGACAAGATTTATGGTGAATTATAAGAATATATATATTTTTAAGCTTCTTGGATGAGGGGGCTCAGGTGACTGGAGTGGAATTCCTGGTTCTCCTGGTTTGGGAAGATTCAGATGATTCTGCTGGAGTGCTGGCCACAGATGATAGGCTGGAGGCAGTGTCCTGCTGGTGTGTGAAGTGCTCAACCAACACACCCAAGAGTTGGTTTTGTTCCTGCCATCTGTTGTCAATCTGCATCTGCATATCAGAAATAACTCTCATCATCTGTGACTGGTTTTGTACAATTGCATTTCATGATGCTGCCATGTTCCTCTGCAGCTCTATGGTATGCTGGAGTAACCTCTGCCGGCTCCTGTGAAACCTGTGTTGGCCTTTTTGTCTGCTCTCGCAGCTTGTTATGAGCTTCCTCTGGAGTGAAATGTATTCCCCGCCCAGGGGAGAATACAGTGGATCTACAGGTTTTTGAGCAGCAGTGATTCTAGGTGCAGGTTCAGCTCTATCTGCTGGTGCATCATGGACAACTGCAGCTGCTGGTGCATCATGGACAACTGCAGCTGCTGGTGCATCATGGACAACTGCAGATGCTGGTGCTTCAGGGACAACTTCAGCTGCTGGTGCTTCATGGACAACTGCAGCTGCTGGTGTTTCAGGGACAACTGCAGCTGCTGGTGCTTCAGGGACAACTTCAGCTGCTGGTGCTTCATGGACAACTGCAGCTGCTGGTGCTTCAGGGACAACTTCAGCTATATGCTCATCTGAGGATGGTGGAGCTCTCCCGAGGGAAGAGGATGGTGGAGCTCTCCCAAGGGAAGAAGATGATGGAGCTCTCCCAAGGGAAGAGGATGGTGGAGCTCTCAGGCTGGATTGGTAGTCCCATTGAGAACTAGTGTGTGACCACTCAGCCTGTCCAGTTTGCATTTCTTGCAACATCCCCTGTGTGTAAAAGCCATGACTGGACTGATATTTTGTTGGAGGGGGTAAAGATATGGGCCCTTCGTGGCTGACTTGGCCCCCCCTCAAAGCCAAAAGGATATTCCTCAGGCCAGGTATCTTGCCAGGGGTCGTATTCCAATGGTGGTGGCATCACTTCTGGGTCCTCAATGGAGACAATCCAACCCTGCTCATGCTTGGGAGCATACTGTCCATGTTGCTGCCTGAAGACTGGTGGTGGAGGTGGCTGCATGGCTGTGACTGGTGGTGGAGGTGGCTGCATGCCTGTGACTGGTGGTGGTGGTGGAGGTGGCGGCATGCCTGTTTGCAGCCTGGTGACAGGAGGTTATGTGGAGGAGTCAAATGATGATAGGGATTAGTACAGTCATATATATGTCCATGTGGGCATACAATGTACATTGATACATGCTAGGGACAATACTCATTCTCATGTCAAACTGTATAACTGTGATAACCAAAAGTTATCTAATAGTGTGATGATTTAAATATGGAAAAATAAAGGTTTTGTTGCTCTTTTCTTAAAATAAGCAAGAGAAAATGATTTATTAAACTTACTTATTTAAGGTGAGTCATTAATTTTGTAATTGATAGAATATTATGAAACTTCACTAAGGTATGAATATACAAATATTCAGGAAAGATTATGAGTAACTGAGATTTAAGTTCAGAGAAAGTCATATGTGTTACAAAATTATGCAACAGTAAATGCTGATTAAAGCAGATAAAGCAAAGCAAAGGATTAGACTGCTTGATAAAGTAAAGGTAATTTCTTCACGCACTCACACTTTCACGCAATAAAATATATACACAGTCCAGACATACTAGCTTGAATACCAAACCGCAATCTACTGAGTCAGATGAGAATCACAATAAAGGTTATAGGTATCTCCAATAACAAACAATGGTGTTTAAGGTTTAACCTTTATGAATGAATAAATTGTAGCGTGGAGAGCGGTACTTATCTTAACAGTAGCGGTGGTATGAAGCGTGGGGAGCGGTAATGCCTTTTGGATATAAAGGTTGAGAGGTAAGTTGCAGCTCTTAGGTTCAGCGTCTGTTTGGTGTGAGCGCGACTTCGGCGTGGTGAAAGAAGTTCCGTTTGGCGGATGAATCCGGAAGATGGTCCCGGTCAGGATAGAGGCAAAAGTAGATACCCAGCGGGTATCGAAGGCGATGTAAAAGACCTGAAGGTTAAGCAACAAATGCACAATGTGGTAGTAGCTCCTCAGAGGAGCAAGGAGAAGTGAGAAACAACTTCAATGAATCTTACCCTTCTTCTGCTTTTGAAGAATTGGGCAATTATTAACTGAGTGTTCTTTTTGCCCACAATATAAGCATAGATTCTCAGATCTGCGTCTGGCCTTTTCTTCAGGTGTTAAAGGTCCTTTTATGGCTCCAATCTCCATTGGGGTCTGATTAGAAGTACCCTTTTCCTGGTTGGGTGTGTAAAGATACGGACGTCTAGGTGGTACGTCACAGGTAGCTCTCTCAGCCTTCCTTTCACGTATTCGCCGATCCAGGGTAGTACTTAATTTCATCAGTCCATTCAGGGTTTCGGGCATCTCCAAACGGGACAACTCATCTTTTAACAATTCTGAAAGGCCCAGTCTGAACTGGTTCTTCAAACTAATTTCATTCCATTTAGAATCATCTATCCACATTTGGAATTTAGTAATATAATCTTCTATATTCCTCTTACCCTGTTTTAGGGATCTCAGTTTCGTTTCTGCCGTCATCTGTGAATGAGAGTCCTCATATAAGGATGTCATGGCTAAAAAAAATTCTTCCAAGGAATCTAAGATTGGATGGTTATTCTCAAAATATCTATTAGCCCATGAGCGAGGCTCCCCCTGGAGGAAGGAGATGGTAGTACAAACCTTGATTCTCTCAGAGTGATAAGTTTTAGGCCTTAATGAAAAAAGTAATTTGCAAGCATTTTTAAAGTCTCTATATTCACTTCGTTTACCAGAAAAGGGTTGAGGATAGTTAATGTGAGGTTCAGGGACTTCTGAGCTCTTGGCTGGTAAACATTCTTTTACTAGAGTTTTAAGTGCTTTATTTTCTGATTGTACCTCAGTTAAGGCCCTGGCTAGATATTCTAATTTTTGATGGATGTTGGTGAATTCATTTTTTATTTCACTAGGATCCATCCTATATTTTACAGGTTATAACCTTATAGGCCTGAAAATTCTGTGATAACCAAAAGTTATCTAATAGTGTGATGATTTAAATATGGAAAAATAAAGGTTTTGTTGCTCTTTTCTTAAAATAAGCAAGAGAAAATGATTTATTAAACTTACTTATTTAAGGTGAGTCATTAATTTTGTAATTGATAGAATATTATGAAACTTCACTAAGGTATGAATATATAAATATTCAGGAAAGATTATGAGTAACTGAGATTTAAGTTCAGAGAAAGTCATATGTGTTACAAAATTATGCAACAGTAAATGCTGATTAAAGCAGATAAAGCAAAGCAAAGGATTAGACTGCTTGATAAAGTAAAGGTAATTTCTTCACGCACTCACACTTTCACGCAATAAAATATATACACAGTCCAGACATACTAGCTTGAATACCAAACCGCAATCTACTGAGTCAGATGAGAATCACAATAAAGGTTATAGGTATCTCCAATAACAAACAATGGTGTTTAAGGTTTAACCTTTATGAATGAATAAATTGTAGCGTGGAGAGCGGTACTTATCTTAACAGTAGCGGTGGTATGAAGCGTGGGGAGCGGTAATGCCTTTTGGATATAAAGGTTGAGAGGTAAGTTGCAGCTCTTAGGTTCAGCGTCTGTTTGGTGTGAGCGCGACTTCGGCGTGGTGAAAGAAGTTCCGTTTGGCGGATGAATCCGGAAGATGGTCCCGGTCAGGATAGAGGCAAAAGTAGATACCCAGCGGGTATCGAAGGCGATGTAAAAGACCTGAAGGTTAAGCAACAAATGCACAATGTGGTAGTAGCTCCTCAGAGGAGCAAGGAGAAGTGAGAAACAACTTCAATTTTCAGGCCCTGATTAATGGGTAAGCACTTCCTTAAATAGGAAGGAAGTGCTAATGCAGGTTTTAGATTTAAAGGGATATCACATGCCCCCCTCCTCAGGGAATCACCCCTGGGGATTCTGCGTGAGGTTTAAGTGGATATTTCTTATGGAAGAACTTGATCAATCGGGGCGAATGGACTTCGGAATGAATGAGCCAGGAGTTTTCCTCAGGGCCGTAACCTTTCCATTTAATGAGATATTCCAGTTTATTTCTGTGTATCCTAGAATCCAGTATGGATTCAACCTCGAATTCTTCTTGATGATCAACCATAACAGGTGGTGGCGGAATAGAAGAAGGATGGTTTTTGGTTGGGAATGGTTTCAACAATGAGATATGGAAAGAAGGATGTATTTTGTAGTCTTTTGGCAGTTTAAGTCTAACCACATTGGAATTTATCACATGTTCTATTGGAAACGGACCCAAGAATTGATTCGCAAGTTTCTTGCTAGGAACTTTGAGTTTAAGATTTTTTGTTGAGAGAAGTACTAAGTCCCCAACCTTATAATCAGGACCCCTACGATGTTTTAAGTCATAGTATGATTTTTGATATTGTTTGGCTTCATGTAGATGTCTTTTCAGGACAGTTAACCTTTCGTGGAGGTTAGATGTAAATTCAGTAGCTGTGGGAGAGTTTACAGATTTGTTAGAGAGAGATATAGTGTTTGGGTGGTAACCATACGTTGCAAAAAAGGGAGAAGTTTTGATTGAAGTACTTATGGAATTGTTATATGTGAATTCGGCCATGGGAAGAAAAACGGTCCAATCATCTTGGAGATGTGATATGTAACATCGTAAGAATTGTTCTATGGTCTGATTAAGTCTCTCTGTGAGTCCATTAGTCTGGGGATGGAAAGCAGTGGTATAAAGGTGGTCAATCTTTAGCAATTTACACAGAGATCTCCAGAAGGATGAGGTAAATTGCGTTCCCCTATCTGTAATTATGTTGGAGGGTAAACCATGTAGTCTGACTATATGATCGATAAATACCTTAGCCGTAGTCATAGCTGAGGGTAATCCCTTAAGTGGGATAAAATGAGCTAGTCTGGTTAAATGGTCAATTATTACCATGATAGTATTATATTGTTGAGTGAGTGGGAGTTCAACAATAAAATCCATGGCTATGGTACTCCATGGTTTATCTGGGATAGGCAGAGGTGTAAGTAGACCAATTGGTCTCTTATGAACTAATTTATTTCGGGCACAATTTTCACATCCTGATACATAGTCATATATATATTTGTTCATGCCAGGCCACCAGAAATTACGTCGGGTTAGTTCAATGGTCTTTTTAATTCCAGGATGACCAGACATTGTATCATCATGGGTGTGTGTGAGTATTGATGATCTCATGCTCTTGGGAATATACAATTGACTGTTATGATAGTACAATCCAGATTGAGAGTCTTTAACACAAGTTTGGTGGGGTATTGAATCTTGTTTTAAAGCCTTGTGAACCTCTTGTTCTATAGGTGTCAGGACGCCTATGATTTTTTCAGGAGGGATAGTAAAATTAGGTGGTTCATGAGTTAAGCTTTCGTTTATACGTGATAAAGCATCAGCCTTAGTATTTTGACTGCCTGGTTTGTAGGTAATTATAAAGTTAAAACGGTCTAAAAATAGAGACCATCTCGCTTGTCTGGCTGTCAAAGTCTTGTTCTTTTTTAAATATTCAAGATTCTTATGGTCAGTAAAAATAATGAATGGAAGTTTAGATCCTTCTAGGAGGTGTCTCCATTGTTCAAGGGCACTCTTTATTGCTAACAATTCTTTGTCCCCCACACTATAATTACTTTCTGCACTAGTTAAGGTTCTTGAATAAAATGCAATGGGGTGAATTTCCCCATTCTCAACTTGTTGTTGGGAGAGTACTGCTCCTATGCCAGTATTAGAGGCATCTGCTTCAAGTTGGAATTGGAGATCAAAGTTGGGTAGTGATAAGATTGGTGCTGTAGAAAATAACTCTTTAAGTTTTTCGAAGGTTTCTTGAGCTTTTTGAGACCATTTAAATTTTTCATTAACACTAGTCAGTTGTGTCAGTGGTCTTACTATTGAAGAAAAGTTTTTAATAAACTTTCGATAAAAATTAGCGAAACCGATAAAGCGTTGTAACGCTTTTACAGTAGTGGGAGCTGGCCAATCTTTAATGGCAGACACTTTGTCAGGATCCATTTGTACATGGTTAGGAGTTATTATATAACCTAAAAATTTTATCTTAGAGACATGGAATACACATTTTTCTAATTTAGCATATAATTTGTGCTCCTTGAGACGGGTGAGTACCCATCTTACATGCTTTTCGTGATCAGAGGGTGTTTTGGAGTATATTAGAATATCATCTAAGTAAATTATAACACAGATGTCCATAAGGTCGTGGAATATTTCATTAATAAAATGCTGGAATGTTGCAGGAGCATTGCTTAAGCCGAAGGGCATTACATTATATTGAAAGAGCCCATAACGGGTTCTAAAGGCGGTTTTCCACTCATGACCTTCTTTCATACGGATAAGATTGTAAGCCCCCTTAAGATCAAGTTTTGAATAAATTGTAGCTTCGTTTAAACGTTCCAATAATTCGGGTATGAGGGGTAGAGGATACCTGTTTTTAACAGTAATTTTGTTTAAAGCTCTATAATCAATAATGGGTCTTATTGTACCGTCCTTATTGCGTACTAAGAACATTCCAGCAGCAGCTGGAGATGTTGAGTGGGATATAAAACCTTTTCGGAGATTGTCGTCTAAATAGGAACGTAAGTAAGTAAGTTCCTCTTGTGAAAGTGGGTATATTTTTCCGTGAGGAATTTGAGAGCCCGGTATCAGATCAATTGGACAATCAAACTCCCTATGAGGGGGGAGGTTTTCTGCCTCTTTTAGATCAAACACCTCTGCCAGATCCTGATAAATTTCTGGTAGTTCGGATTCAATAGCAGAGATTAACTGATATGGATAACATGTTTTTAAACAGAATGGTGATGCTAATGATACCTGTGGAGTGGACCAGTCAATGCTGGGGTTATGTTTTTTTTAACCATGTAAAGCCAAAAATAAGTGTATGCATGTGGATGGAAATTAAGTCAAAAGTAAGATATTCAGTATGTCCATTGTCAGTTGTCACTAGTAAAGGTATTGTTTGATGAGTAATGGGACCATGTTGTATGAGGGAACCATCAATAAGTTTAACTGAGACTGGTTGTGCCTTGCAAACAGTAGGAATTTTATTTAAATCAACAAAAGATATATCGATATAATTTCCGGCTGCCCCAGAATCGATCAATGCATTAGACTGCACGTTTTTCTGATCCCACTGTAAAGAAAGGTTAAGAGTCAATTGAGGGTTTTGAGTGAAGTATAAAATATTATGTTTTGAATGAATCTTACCCTTCTTCTGCTTTTGAAGAATTGGGCAATTATTAACTGAGTGTTCTTTTTGCCCACAATATAAGCATAGATTCTCAGATCTGCGTCTGGCCTTTTCTTCAGGTGTTAAAGGTCCTTTTATGGCTCCAATCTCCATTGGGGTCTGATTAGAAGTACCCTTTTCCTGGTTGGGTGTGTAAAGATACGGACGTCTAGGTGGTACGTCACAGGTAGCTCTCTCAGCCTTCCTTTCACGTATTCGCCGATCCAGGGTAGTACTTAATTTCATCAGTCCATTCAGGGTTTCGGGCATCTCCAAACGGGACAACTCATCTTTTAACAATTCTGAAAGGCCCAGTCTGAACTGGTTCTTCAAACTAATTTCATTCCATTTAGAATCATCTATCCACATTTGGAATTTAGTAATATAATCTTCTATATTCCTCTTACCCTGTTTTAGGGATCTCAGTTTCGTTTCTGCCGTCATCTGTGAATGAGAGTCCTCATATAAGGATGTCATGGCTAAAAAAAATTCTTCCAAGGAATCTAAGATTGGATGGTTATTCTCAAAATATCTATTAGCCCATGAGCGAGGCTCCCCCTGGAGGAAGGAGATGGTAGTACAAACCTTGATTCTCTCAGAGTGATAAGTTTTAGGCCTTAATGAAAAAAGTAATTTGCAAGCATTTTTAAAGTCTCTATATTCACTTCGTTTACCAGAAAAGGGTTGAGGATAGTTAATGTGAGGTTCAGGGACTTCTGAGCTCTTGGCTGGTAAACATTCTTTTACTAGAGTTTTAAGTGCTTTATTTTCTGATTGTACCTCAGTTAAGGCCCTGGCTAGATATTCTAATTTTTGATGGATGTTGGTGAATTCATTTTTTATTTCACTAGGATCCATCCTATATTTTACAGGTTATAACCTTATAGGCCTGAAAATTCTGTGATAACCAAAAGTTATCTAATAGTGTGATGATTTAAATATGGAAAAATAAAGGTTTTGTTGCTCTTTTCTTAAAATAAGCAAGAGAAAATGATTTATTAAACTTACTTATTTAAGGTGAGTCATTAATTTTGTAATTGATAGAATATTATGAAACTTCACTAAGGTATGAATATATAAATATTCAGGAAAGATTATGAGTAACTGAGATTTAAGTTCAGAGAAAGTCATATGTGTTACAAAATTATGCAACAGTAAATGCTGATTAAAGCAGATAAAGCAAAGCAAAGGATTAGACTGCTTGATAAAGTAAAGGTAATTTCTTCACGCACTCACACTTTCACGCAATAAAATATATACACAGTCCAGACATACTAGCTTGAATACCAAACCGCAATCTACTGAGTCAGATGAGAATCACAATAAAGGTTATAGGTATCTCCAATAACAAACAATGGTGTTTAAGGTTTAACCTTTATGAATGAATAAATTGTAGCGTGGAGAGCGGTACTTATCTTAACAGTAGCGGTGGTATGAAGCGTGGGGAGCGGTAATGCCTTTTGGATATAAAGGTTGAGAGGTAAGTTGCAGCTCTTAGGTTCAGCGTCTGTTTGGTGTGAGCGCGACTTCGGCGTGGTGAAAGAAGTTCCGTTTGGCGGATGAATCCGGAAGATGGTCCCGGTCAGGATAGAGGCAAAAGTAGATACCCAGCGGGTATCGAAGGCGATGTAAAAGACCTGAAGGTTAAGCAACAAATGCACAATGTGGTAGTAGCTCCTCAGAGGAGCAAGGAGAAGTGAGAAACAACTTCAATTTTCAGGCCCTGATTAATGGGTAAGCACTTCCTTAAATAGGAAGGAAGTGCTAATGCAGGTTTTAGATTTAAAGGGATATCACAATAACATGCATGTGCACAATTTGATTTGTGATATGAGGGATTTTAATCTGCACAGTATACAGGTATGTGTTTCATACAATAGTTATGTGTACATCTCAGTGATGGAGAAAATGTGTTCTTTAAGTGACACTATGGTCACACAATTTACTTTAGCCTGATGTAGGCACAGAACCTGCTTTCTGAGCTAAAAATATTGTGATGGCTATAGTGTCCATTTACTGAAAACTCAACATGTGGGTTGTGGCCTGTGTTACTCTGAGACATGTTAGTATTGCACTATTCCACCTCATATCATGAATTGCATTGTGTTAAGTAGCATTAATGTGAAATATAATTGTAGATGTTTTTGTTAGTAGGCCAAATACCATGCTCCTCATTGTGTACATGAATGTGTGACATTAAAGGATGTTATATCTCAAATACATATAATACTGGTGTGTGGGATGTTACTCACCAGCATGAGGTGCTGTGGTTGCAGCCCCTGAGTCACGAGCCCCTGGAAGTCCACGGACTGCTGTGATACTCAGGGACCTGCGTATCATCTCCTGCCAGGTGTTGTATTTGGTTTCCAGGGGTGGACCACCGCCTGTTCCCCTCTGGTGCATGGCTTCCTGCCCCATCTTCTCTTTCACCCGCCTCTTACAATTGTTCCACCTTTTTTTAAGTCCCTCGACAGTCCTCCTCTGCGGGGCCACACTGTTTACAGCATCCTCTACCGCCAACCATGCTGCCTAATGCCTTCGGGCAATGCCTTTGCCCTTCTCCTGGCCAAAGAGGGCACTGTGGTTGTCCATGATGGCCTGGACTAGCGCAACATTCTCATCGAATGAGAAGTTTGGGCATCTCATGCGCTCATCCTCTGTGGCCACCTGGCTTGCTCCCTGGGATGTCCCTGGTGTGGGTTCCTCCCTATCCTCTCCCTCCTCCCCCCTTCTGTCCCCATGTGCACCCTCTGTCCCTCTTCTAAGTGTGCCTGGTCTCTGGGCATCTCCCCTCCCATCATCCCTTCTAACACTCCCTCTCCCCACTACACTTACTCCCTGATGGGGACCCCGCTGCTCCTCCTGTATACAATACTCCTCTCCCTGCAACTCCGCCCTACCTCTCCCTGACATCCTCACACTACACACACTCACACACTCACACTCACTCCCAGTTCAATCACACACAATCACAACCAAACACTCAGCCTATCACACTGTAAAATGGAAATAAAATGTGTGAGGTGTTAGAAAAAAAATTGTTGTGTATTTTGTATATGTATGTATGCAATATGTGTGCAATATGTAAAAATAAGTGTAAGTAAATGTACAAGCTTACCCAAACAAAAATCTGACTTAACTAACTATTATGCTGCGCCTCTCTCACTACTCTTACTAATCCTAAACTCTCTGTAGTGTGCTGTAGCTCTACGAACCATCCAAACACACTGAAGAAAAGGGCGGCTGCACATGGGTTTATATATGACTTTTGAATAGCGTAATTACGTTGCGCATTATTAGATGGAGTCGCGGGTAATTTTTACGAGTGTTAGCCAAATTTGCATAAAACTACACTTTATTGAGACTTTACGTGGACAAAATACTGGCGTAAGTACTTGCGACAACTAAAATGTGTATTTGCGCACTTTTCAGAACAACGCCACTTTGTCCTACTTACGCTACTTTAGCCAGACGGCGCCGTATATTGGATACCCCGATGTGCGAGGTGAAATTACGGGCGGCGCGGGTTCCCTCGATTGCGCCAAAAACTACGCCATATATCGGATCGTGCCCCTCGTGTTGGAGTTGTGAGAATTGCTGTTTTATAATGTTGTGTGCTGACCAGGGTTTTTATAGCCCCTCTTTAACATCGGCTTACAGTGATAACACACATTATTGACTGCATTACTGGATTCAAATAAGGAGAAAATAAACAGGTATGTTTTTTATTTTATTTGAGTCCTGTAAACTCTGAAGTCATACATATCTGCACCATGGACATATTCCTTTTCTTCTATTCTTATCCATGCCAGAAAACCATTGCTACCAATTCCTGTAAAACATAAAACTTGGCATATTTTGTGTGCTAATAATGTCACATAGTGGAACATGAGTGAACATTTGAAGCATAATGAATATTACCAAGAAATTAAAAACACAGGAAAACTAGTAGATGAAGACTTCAAAATGGATACAAGCTAATACTCAACCTATTTTCAGTTATATTTGACCTGAAAATAACATACATTTGCAGGAGATTGCAACTATAGCTTTAAAATGCTAATAAAATTCCAATGTGGCCATTTTTATCTTTTAGAAAAATCTAACTGTGGGCAAACACAGTGATAAATACCAAATACGCCCCTGGTATGCCCCCTCTTTCTTGTCTGTAATGTCTTGAAGATAACTTATGTTCACAACTTGAACCAGATCTATTTCAAGTTTATTCTGAATTTGGCAAGGTTGTAATCATTTTAAAAAATTCTCATTTATGTGAAAAATGCCAGCGCTACGGAATTTTGTGGCACTATACAAATAAATAAATGATAATTTAGTGTGTGAGATATCATATACTGGGAACTTAACACAGCTATAAATGTTAATGGAAGGAGTACCAACTAATCAATCTGGAGAAAATATAGGTGTCAGAGGTTAGCCTGGAATTGAACCTGGGACCTGTCTCTATTTCTGCAGCTGTTGTTTCCCAGCCTGTGGTTTTACCACTATGCCACCAGATGGCTTGATCTCAGGAAAGGAATATTGTGTTTTTCTGTTTGCTGCAACTTTGGCTCTCTGGCTCCACCTGCTTGCCAGCTGAAAGAAATCATTTAATCAGCAGCCTGCTTTATCTGGGAGGTTTGTTTGCAATTTGGTGTTTTCACATTAAGAGTGATACTCTGAAAGACTCTCTGCTCCTGTATCCTGTGAGAAATACAGATTTGTTGGATTTCCTGGTTCCTGAATTCTGCTTCAACTACTGACTACTCTTCTGGATAATCCCTTGGCACTGTGTTTCATTTTTGGACTGATTTCCTGGCATTTGATCTTGCCTAAAACTCTATTTACTAAAGACTGACTCGGGTATTGCTCCAACTAGAAAATTCAACTTCAGAGACTTGCTACTAAGTTGCTGTTGATTTCCAACTACTGCTTATAACATCCTGAAAGCTACAAACTGCAACTTCAAAAACGTTTATTTGTATCAAGGTATTGTGCTCTGAATCTTTATTTCTCACAAGACTTATTTTCCTCTCAATAACTAGCAGCACCACATTTCTTTATAAAACACCGGTTTTGTTGAAAACACAGTGTGAAGACTTTAAACATTGTAACAAGCTAAATAGGCTTTAGAGGAAAACTCCTCCCCTTTCTCACTTTTATTTTTTGCAGCCTGCTAGTTTGCTTGTTTCCTGATACTACAAAGTTCCAAATTGCAGTCTATACAAATATCCTCTTTGTTTCTACAAGGTTCCAATTTGCAGTTTATGCAAGTTTCCTGTTTGTTTCTACAAAGTACCAGTTTGCAGTTTATGCAAATTTCCTTAAAATACCAGTTTGCAGTTTATGCTAATTTCCTTAAAGTACCAGTTTGCAGTTTATGCAAGTTGAAATAATAATTTGTTCCAGCCACCAATAGTTAAAAGACCTTTATTTCTTCATTAGTGGGGTCTTAGACAAACATACAACGTTTCAGACCTGCTATAGGTCCTTAGTCATGTATACTGAACATACACTGATTCATCATTTAAATACTTTACACCTGGTCAATTGTTCACCTGTTATCATGTGACTACTCGTTATTGCATCACTGCCATCTTGTGGCCATCTAACATATATATTCCTATTGCAAAAAAGCATTCTGAATAGTCACATTGAAAAGGTTTAAGTATCAAACAATGTTAAAAGATAAAATCATATGTACAAAATTAAAATAGAAGAAATATTACACACAATATGCAGATGCTGTTTACTTGTTATATAAATGCTAATTTAAACTCTTTCATTTTAGAGTTGATTTTATAAGTTTCAAAAATTGCTACTGGAGATTATGTGGATTACTGTCAATTTGAACACTGTAAGCCTATCTTGAAAATAATTTTTTCCTTTTCTCTTTGGTATTTTTATATGTAAAGATAATTTTCAGACATTTCCCTCAAATTTACTCAGCTAAAATGAAAGAGTTTAAATTAGCATTTATATAACAAGTAAACAACATCTGCATATTGTGTGTAATATTTCTTCTATTTTAATGTTGTACATATGATTTTATCTTTTAACATTGTTTGATACTTAAACCTTTTCAATGTGACTATTCAGAATGCTTTTTTGCAATAGGAATATATATGTTAGATGGCCACAAGATGGCAGTGATGCAATAACGAGTAGTCACATGATAACAGGTGAACAATTGGCCAGGTGTAAAGTATTTAAATGATGAATCAGTGTATGTTCAGTATACATGACTAAGGACCTATAGCAGGTCTGAAACGTTGTATGTTTGTCTAAGACCCCACTAATGAAGAAATAAAGGTCTTTTAACTATTGGTGGCTGGAGCAAATTATTATTTCTACTTGGAGTATTTGCAGGATAAGGCAGATCCTGGGTTCCGTGCCCCACAAGCCACATATCTGTTGGTGCTGTTTTCCACACTTTGCTTTGAGGATTTGATTTCTGCCATTGGAAGTACTTGCATCATACTATGGCTGAAGGTATGGCTGAAGACAGGACAGATACAATAAAGGGTCCTAAGACTTTTGGCTATGATGAAGAAACTGCACAGCAGATTAATGCTAAAGTACTGGGAAATAGAGACTTTCTTAAAATTGCCTCCTCTGATGTTTCAAGCAGGATTTTGGAAAAAGACTGCAAAAGGAAAATGGTGTTGGAACTACATGCCATCACACTCTCTGAATACCATAAAGTGCAAAGGATTCCCAGGGGGCTAAGGATGTCTACTTGTCCCACTCTATTTGCAGACCGTAAGGAGTACACTGATAAGTTTGAAAGTATTTTAAACAAATGCTCCTTCGATATAATAACATGGACAGTAGAATATGCCCAACAAGAAATAGAGAAATACAAGGGAACCATCAGCAAACAGAAAGAAGAAATGGTAAAGAAAATACCTTTAGATGAGTACAAAAAGTTGGTGATGGAGGTAGAAAAATCCGTTAACGATTATAAGAAGCAATTGGAGAGTCGGAAGCGTCTCAAGTTGAACAGGGATGAGCAGGATTACTGCCATGGGTTGGTCTATAGGTGGAGACAGAACACAGGCACTGGTAGGAGCTTCAATTATAGACCAAGAGAGCAAAGACGTCAGGCCACACGAAAATCTACCCCGGAGGAAGGTCACAGTGGCTCTGAATCATCTGTGAGTTTTTTAACGGAAGACTCCGACATTGATGCCACCGGGCCGGTAGGAAGCACAAGAGAAAGCCTACCGCGCCAGCCGATGACGTCAGAGCGACAGCGCCCGCGACGGACGCGTGGAAACCAACGAGGACACTATCGCTACTAGCTCCAGAGAAGGCACTCAGCACGGATGCGATGACGGGAGATACTGTTAAGCATAAACGCTCCTCACAAATGGATGGCATAAAGGAATATGGGGTAAGAGAGGCTAAAATACCTTCCGATAAAATGTATGCAGTTTGTTCCGATGTGAGAGTGGCTGACTCCAATGACCGGCTGGGTTGCCTTGATAGTGAGCATGGAGAAAGAATATATGATCAAAGCTTGTTAAATGCTCCAAAATATGACCAGACCTGTAAACCTATAGACCAAAATGCTGTAACAGAGACTATGGATGTATGTACGAAGGGTACAAATGAAGGATCTCATTTTGCTTTAAGGGATATGGCTGTTACAAACGGACTAGCTCCCAAACAGGAGGTCTGCACAGAACTCTCATATGTAAATGTGGACTGTGACACTAATACCACTATTGCATTCAATGATTCACAGAATAGATATGAAATGTCTTATGTTGCACAACAAGTTGATTCACATGTTTTTTCTAAAGGTTTAAGTAAATCACTACACGATACTATACACCAGAATTCACATTATAGCACGTAGAAGAAAATTTAATTTTTAATTTGTCTAATTTGAAGATGACAAAAGAGCAAGAAACAGCTCTTAATAAAGGATTATCCTATTGCCTAGAGAATTATTGTGATGAATTTAAAATTCAACAAGATCTACAGAGGTTCTTTAGGAAACTGAGGCTAAAGATTTATTTCTCTATGCAAAGGGATAACATAAATGACACTAACACAATTAACAAAATGAAGTTTAATGACATTAGGCACTTTGGTCTATCTAAAAAAAGCACTTTTTCACCAGCATCCACACATAGTGCAGCCTATGTTAGTCTTGTACAGAGAGAAGTGAACAACTTATTTAAAAGGGAGAAAAAAAGAAAATTGGTGCAAAGAAATAAGAAACACAATAAAGAGGACATGTCAGCCATTAGATCTCTGAGAGAGAATAAAAATATAATCATTAAAGAGGCCGATAAGGGCGGGGCCATTGTGATTCTAAATAAGTCTGATTATATAGATGAGATCAATAGGCAACTGAAAGATACCCAAGTTTATGAAATACTGACTAGAGATCCCACCATACAGATTAACAAAGGGATAAATAACATTTTGACCCTGGCTACACAAAGAGATATTATAACAGACAAGTTTAAGGAGGCCTTATATGTAACAGATCCAATTAGGCCGGTAATATATGTATTACCAAAGGTACATAAATCCTTAAAAAATCCCCCAGGTCGCCCTATTGTGGCAGGGATGGGTTCAGTATTTTCTAATATTTCTACTTTCTTGGATAGAGTGTTGCAGCCCTTAGTTAAGAACACTACATCTTACATTAGGGACACTAATGATTTTTTGGCTAAATTACAGGACTTAGGACATGTAGGTGATAAGTGTATCTTGTTTTCATTAGATGTCTCAAGCCTTTACACCTCTATTAAACATACAACAGGGATTTCATCAGTGGAACATATGCTTAGATCTAGTGAGAGTTATACTGAGGCAGAAATTTGGTTTCTAATAGAACTTTTGTCTATCATTCTTTATCAGAATTATTTTCTATTTATGGATACATATTATTTGCAGAAACAGGGTACAGCAATGGGCTCTAACGTTGCCCCCTAATACGCCAACATTTTCATGAATAGCTTTGAGGAATACTTTGTATATCCTCATGGCTTGTTCCAGCTCTATGGTGCCTCCTGGTGGAGGTACATTGATGATGTGTTTGGCGTGTGGGGGGGTGACGTTGGCAGCCTATTGTCCTTTGTTGAAGATCTTAATAATTCTGTCAATGGATTAAAATTCACTTTAAACATGAGTGAAATTGGAATTGAGTTTCTAGACACCTATGTATACTTTAAGGATGGTTTCTTAAAAACGGATATCCATACAAAAGACACAGACAAAAACAATATATTGAAATATGGAAGTTACCATCCTGATAGTATCTTTAGGGCTATTCCAAAGAGCCAATTTTTAGGAGTTAAACGCATAGTGTCTGAGGAGAATAGATGTAAGCAAAGGTTGGAGGAGATGGCTGATAAATTCATCAATAGAGGGTATCCAATATCACTAATCAAGGAACAACTAGATGTAGTCAATAATAAAGAATTACCCAAAAAGTATAAAAGTAAAAAAACAAATCGTCTAGTGTTTGTAACACAGTTCAATGAATTCAGTCAGAAAATCAATGGTATTCTAAGAAAGCATTGGCACATCCTAAGGGACTGTAACCCACAAGTGAATGAGTTTAAAGAAAATTTAATGACAGCGTATAGAAGAAATAGAAGTATCAAAGACACCCTTGTACATTCTGATATAGGCAGTAACAGATTGAACATACAGAAGACTATAGGCCCTAGGAAAGATGGATGTTATCCCTGTTTGAACTGCAGTAACTGCAGTTCAATGATTAAAGGTGAACATTTTTTTCACCCTATAAATGGTAGGAAATACAAACTTAATAAATACCTTACTTGTAGGTCATGTTACTGTATTTATTTGATCAAGTGTCCATGTGGTTTGATCTATTTGGGCGAGACCTGTAGAGAGGTAAGGGAGAGGATAACAGAACAAAAGTCTAATATTAGATGCAAGAACAAAGAGGCTCCTGTTTCCTCTCACTTCCTCTCTATGGGTCATAACATCAGTCAGCTCAGATTCCAAATAATTGAACAGATTGATAGACCAAGGAGGGGGGGGTAATAGAGAACATATACTAAAAACAAGAGAGATGTTTTGGATATACAAATTGGAAAGCCTAATACCTAAGGGTATGAATAAAGACTTCGATTGGAGTCTGTTTTACTAAATATTTGTCTTTCCTAAAACATCTCTATAGATAGGTAAATCTTCCCTTTCTAATGGGCTGAGTATTATGATACCTGCATGTTTTTAACTTAAAATAGTTTTCCAATAACCCATTTTAATGGGCTGAGTAAATTTGAGGGAAATGTCTGAAAATTATCTTTACATATAAAAATACCAAAGAGAAAAGGAAAAAATTATTTTCAAGATAGGCCTACAGTGTTCAAATTGACAGTAATCCACATAATCTCCAGTAGCAATTTTTGAAACTTATAAAATCAACTCTAAAATGAAAGAGTTTAAATTAGCATTTATATAACAAGTAAACAGCATCTGCATATTGTGTGTAATATTTCTTCTATTTTAATTTTGTACATATGATTTTATCTTTTAACATTGTTTGATACTTAAACCTTTTCAATGTGACTATTCAGAATGCTTTTTTGCAATAGGAATATATATGTTAGATGGCCACAAGATGGCAGTGATGCAATAACGAGTAGTCACATGATAACAGGTGAACAATTGACCAGGTGTAAAGTATTTAAATGATGAATCAGTGTATGTTCAGTATACATGACTAAGGACCTATAGCAGGTCTGAAACGTTGTATGTTTGTCTAAGACCCCACTAATGAAGAAATAAAGGTCTTTTAACTATTGGTGGCTGGAACAAATTATTATTTCTACTTGGAGTATTTGCAGGATAAGGCAGATCCTGGGTTCCGTGCCCCACAAGCCACATATCTGTTGGTGCTGTTTTCCACACTTTGCTTTGAGTTTATGCAAGTTCCCAGTTTGTTACAACTGTATCCAGTCTACAGCATATGCAAGTACCTGCTTGTGATTACAAGGCTCTGCATTCCTGCGTGTTATTACACATTCCAGTCTTCAGCATATGCAAGTATCCTGTCTGTTATACAAGCGCTGCTTTCCTGCCTGATACTACACAGTTCCAGTCCTACAGCATATGCAAGTTATCCTGCTTGTTATTACAAAGCTCTGCTTCTCTGCCTGTTATTTAACTGTTCCAGTCTACAGCATATGCAAGTATCCTGCCTGTTATTAAAAAGAACTGTATTCCTGCCTAATACAAAAACCTATAGACTTTGTCTTATCTAATTGCATATCTCTACATTGCTTTATCCTATAAATAAAACCATCTCCTTTATTTCCTAAAACCTTGTACCTGTTTAATTATGCCTAAAAGGAAAGACTCACGCAGACGTATCAATGTGAGAGTAATTGGTTTACCTGAAACTATTGAATTTCGGGATCTTATTGATTTTATCTCAAAGGCCCTCTCAACAGCTTTAGGTATGGAATCTAATCTTCTGCCTTTGGCAGTCGAAAGAGCTCATCGCATAGGTCCTATAAAATATCTTCCTGATGGCTCAACCAAGAGCAGACCGGTGATTGCAAGGTTCCTGAATTTTCAGGACAAGTTGTATGTTATGCAAATATATAAAAAGAAAATCCCCTTCTCATTACAAGGTAAACCTATATTGATATTTCAAGATTTTTAGGTTGAAACTTCACTACAGCGTAAAGAAATAACACCTCTTTGCACGAAACTTTTTGCTAATGGTATTAAGTCCACGGTTATATACCCAGCTAAAATCAAAATATTCACTGAAAATGAACTCATAATTATTAGCAATCCTAGAGAAGTTAGGGACTTTGCAAAAACAAAGGGTATTACTCTTTAAAAGAAAATGATTTTAAATTGCTAAATGATTTAGCTTTCTGTTTTGTTTTTTAACATAATATGCCTATGTTTATTGCATGTGAAAAGGCTCTGTTTAAACATAAGTTTTTTTGGAAATGTGGAAAGCATAGGTTTGCTAGGGGCAGATATAAAATAGAACTAAATATATATATATATATATATATATATATATATATATATATATATATATATATATATATATATATCATGACATTACTATGTATAAAACTATAATGAATATAACACTACGGAATGATAACTATTTGGGTTCATTGGAAATGTTAAAATGGCTGAATAAAACAGAATAGGCCCAGAACTTATTTTTAATTTTTTTTTCTCTCACTCCCCCCATCCTTCCCTATGATATATAAGAGAAAATGGGAAGAAACAAATCATTCATAATTTTTAATGAAATTAGAAGTTAAAATAGCCTCATGGAATGTGGGAGGTTTTACCTCCCCCCAGAAAAGGAAGAGAGTGTTAGCCCAGCTTAAAATACATAAAATAGATATAGCCTGTATTCAGGAGACACATCTAAAGCAATCTCAATTGAATAAACTTAAAACTAGCTGGGTTGGTGAGGTAATAGGTACCTCCTGCGTAAGCAGGAAAAAGGGAGTGGCTTTTTTATTTAGTAAATACATTAATTTTGAAATTAAAGAACTAGAAGTGGATAAAGAGGAAAGATACCTAATTATACAGCTGATAGTGGAGGGAACCCCACTGACTTTATGTAATGTATATGGACCCAATAAGATAGACAAGAATTTCTGGGAAACCTTACAGGTTAAACTACTCCCCTTCTTCAGCAATAATTTAATTATTGCAGGAGATTTTAATCTGACAGACTGCCCGACCCTTGACAGACTCAAGCCCTCTTTGAATAAAGACAATAAACAGCAAACTAAATTACTGAAGAATTTCAAAAACCTATTACATTTAAAGGATATCTGGCGTTTATGAAATCCGAATTTAAAGAAATTTACATGTGAATCACATGTTCATCAAACAATGTCACGCATAGACTTCTTCCTAATAAGTGAAAAATTAATGACTTATGAGGTATATACAGATATTCAAGAAATTATCATCTCTGACCATGCCATCATTACTTTAAATATTAAACTGAAGACTTCACAAGATAGACACTTTAGTAGATTTTTTTTCCCCAAGTTACCTCATTGCAAATGCTCAATTTAAGACTTGGCTTAAATTAAAATGGAAGGAGTTTATCCGTTTTAATTCAACACCAGAGATTAGCACGGAAATATTATGGGAAAGTTTTAAAGCAGTTATAAGGGGAGGAATTAAAGCATACTTGGTTTTGCAAAAACGCAAATATATTGCTAGAGATGTTGAACTGGCAAATTATTTGCGTAACACCCACAGTTCTTATATAAGTGACCCATCAAAAAAGTTATGGGATGAATACCAGAAAGCGAAAAAATCAAGAGAAATCTTCTTAGCTCAAAAAGTTGCCCAAAAAGAGCTTAAATCAAGATTATTTTTTTTATCGATATGGGGGTAAATCGGGCAAGTATCTAGCTAACTTAACAAAATCAAAGAATAAAAAGAAACTAGTTATAGGCGCTTTGAAAACACCATCAGGAAGAATTAGAAATAATAAATAAATAAATAACTATATCTGTAAATTTTTCAGAGATCTATATACTGATTCAGAAATAGATAATGATTCAAAAAATGAATTTTGGGAAAAAATACAGATCCCTAGACTAGATAAAGAAAAACTTGATCAGTTGAATTCTCCAATAACTATAAATGAGGTAGATAAGGCTATTAAGAATGCTGCTTCAAACAAAGCAGCTGGTCCAGATCAGATCCCCATTGAATAATATAAAATTCTTTTCACAAGATATAGCCCCTCTGCTGGTTGAACTTTTTAATCAATATTTTATAAAGAATGTGAAGTGTTCTCGTTTTTTTGCAGCATCTTTAATAATGCTAATCCTAAAAAAGAATAAAAACCCAGAAGATATTGCCTATTATAGGCCAATTTCAATGCTAAATAGTGATTATAAATTATTAATGCACATTATAGCAACAAGACTTAAAGCATCTATATGCACACTCATACATAAAGACCAAGTGGGTTTCATGCCTGGAAGGAACTCTACGCATAATATACGTAAATTACAGCTAGTACTTAATCATTCGCAAAAACAAAGTTCTAATAACAGGAAGAAAGACAGATATAGTCTGGATTCAGCTATAATCTCTTTAGATGCAGAGAAGGCCTTCGACTCCTTAAACTGGGATCATCTGTTCTACACTTTGAGAAAGTTTGGAGTCGAGGGCCCTTTTCTGCATTCTATAACTCAAATTTATAAATCCTCCACAGCCTCTATTATTACTAACGATTTACCATCAGATTCTTTTCCCCTTTTCAGGGGATCGAGACAAGGCTGCTCACTATCTCCATACTTATTTAATTTAGCCCTTGAGCCGCTGGCAATTTTATTACGGCAAGAACTAGAGGGGATCAAAATAGGCCTTAAGAGAATAACGACATTATTATATGCGGACGACTTACTTGTATTATTAACTAATACTAAAAAGAACATACCAATACTGTTCCAGATTTTACAAGATTTTGGTAGGTTTGCAGGTTATAAGATAAATACACAGAAATCTGAAATTTACTGGCTAGATAAAAACAGAAACTCCCTACAGAATACTCAATTTAAAGAGGCAAAGACTGCATTTGTGTATTTAGGAATTAAATTCTCGAAAAATATAGAAGATTGGTATGACTTTAACTATCCGCCAGTTTTTCTTAAAATTAAGCGGGATATGGAAAGATGGGCGAAATTTAAATTATCCTTATCAGGGAAAATTATCTTAATAAAATGATACTTTTCCCGAAACTCATATCTAATGCAGAATTTTCCAGTTCTTATTAGGAAGAAGGACATTGTGATATATAAGCAAATGGTATCTCAATTTTTATGGGGCGGGAAACGAAAAGCTATTTCTCTCCAAAAACTGTGTTATGCTAAAATAAATGGTGGGCTTGCAATGCCAGATATGGAACTATATAACTTAGTCTGAATTGGGAAAATTGCCCTGGACTGGATAAACAAAACAGATTACTATACGGAGTCAGATATAGACGAAGTGTTAAGTAAACCTTACTCTCCTGTTGCCTTGCTACATACCCCTCTAGATAAACTGCCGAAAAAATTAAAGCAAGTGAAAATGATATACAATGTGATATTGGCATGGAATAAACTAGCTACAATAGTGGGTATTGAATATACGTTTTCACAATATTTACCACTAGTAGGTAACCCTAGTTTTTTTTACCAGTTTTAAACTCTAGACTTTTTAATAAATGGATATCTAAAGGCATTAAAAATGTATATGAACTAATTGATAAAGAAACAAAGCAATGCAAAACTTTTAACATATTAAAACAGGAGTTTGGATTAATAAACAGTGAATTTTATGCATACTTACAAGTACGACACTATATACAACAATTATCATATAGTAGCACATCGGAAGAATCATGGGGCATTATAGAACCATCCTTAAAGTTATTTAGTATAGGGAAGTACTCAATTTCTTTATTATATAAAATAATCAATTCCTTCTTGGGGGAGATAAACTTACAAAATATAGCTAACAAATGGCAAATTTCTCTGGAAAGAATCCAGCATAGTTTTATTTCAGTAAATTCAGCAACGATCTCTACTTCCTGGAGAGAAACTCATACTAAATTTATAAACCAAATATATATCACACCAGCGGTTAAGGCTAGGTGGTCAACAATGGGAATAATATGTCCCAAATGCAGGAAGATAAGAGCAGATCTGCAGCATTATTTCTGGGATTGTCCCAAAATTAAAAAATTCTGGCAAAAGGTTAATGTGTGGTTCAATAGAATTAATTCAACCAATATTCAATTTTCGGAGGAACTTACCTTTTCTTTCCTAGGAAAGGTTTTCAGTTTAAAAATACACAACAATTAAACTCTAGAATAATAGCAAGCCGACTTTTGATACTGGAAGTCCTATAAATCCCCAAGTTTGGGAGAACTTAAACAAAAAATCCAAAATCAAATTATATTAGAACAGATGGACATTACAGCCAGTTCTGAAACTCTTATAAACAGGTTTTTTAAAAAATGGAAAAGTTTAATTCTAGATTTTCCAGATGATAGGTCAGGTACAAATAATTGCACCATTTAGAGGCTCTATATATGTTGAAACAGCTTTGGCAAATAATGAATTTCCAAGATAAGGATGGGGGTGTGTGGTTTTTTTTTGTTTGTTTTTTAAGGGCTATAAAATAAACCATTATGATAGACACAGGGCAGGATACATGCTTTATTGTTGCTGTTTAATTTCTTTCTTTTTTTTTCTCTCTCTCTTTTTTTTTTTCTCTTGACATGTGCTGTTATAACATGATTGTGAAATATGAATTGTAACTGTACCTTCTGACATGTATCTATCTGTTGGTATATAAATAAATATATATATATAAAAAAAAAGACTTTGTCTTATCTAATTGCATATCTCTACATTGCTTTATCCTATAAATAAAACCATCAACTTTATTTCCTAAAACCTTGTACCTGTTTAATTATGCCTAAAAGGAAAGACTCACACAGACAAAACACAACATTAACCCCTAAACCTGACACCTCTGCACAACAGCTCCTTACTCCTGAACCTGCTCCCTTGCAGAGTATGACAATAGGTGAGGCAATTCTCAATGAATTTCATACATTAAATCCCCCTAAAAACAAGGCCTCTTGTAATCCTCACAATCATCTATGAATCTTGTTTTGCATGTTAGGAATTATTTAGCATATTTTCCTATGCTTAATATTCAGCAACTAGATTTGTGTTTCTGTGATCCAATCAGAGAGTTGTCCTTATCATCCATAAACATTAGCAGGAAGTGCACAACAGATAATAATGTATTAAACATCACTTTTCATATATTTTTATCACACTGAAATGTTGATCTTTTAAATATATATAAGCATTTTTACGTAAACAAATTAGATAGAAATGGCTTGAGCAATTTGTTTGTGTTTAGAACTTCATAAGCCCACACATAGACAATGTTCTGTACTAATATGTTTCTTCAGAAAACTATAAGTTAAAATATTGTGGATGGACGGAGAATGCAGGATATGGCCATTAAGTAGACATCACAAGGTTCCGTAGATCATGAGATGATCTAGCATTAAGAAAGGCATGTCACCTCTACTACATAAGGACCACCACAGTACTAAATATATCATGGAATGACAGGGAGTTATCTTTAGTGCTACATAAATAATACTTAAGCAACACAAAATAATTAAATTTGAATTCTTGTTACTAAATGGTCCCTCTGGTTGTGCTCCAAGAAAGTGTGCAGCAAAAATAAATGGAAATATGGACAATTTGTTCCTTTTGAGAATATAATCATATTTGTACGGAACGTTTTGGAAATGTATCTGTGTGACAGAATGTTTTCTATAGCTGTTTACTTTAGGAAATGAATCTTCAATTAGTTCCCAGATTGAGCGATTATGAGAAGCAATATGTCCGGTATAACCTTGTCTCTAAATGACAGATAAAATAAACAGTGACACCATTCACAATTATTCAATTAAGTAATCTTCAAGAAAATTCAATTATTATCATTTATTAAAAACATGGCCAAATTGAAAAGTATCAACATAAAATGGGCTCCATGGTACAACTACTTAATTTTTATTTTTATTTTTTCAGTATAGTGTGCATAATTGATTAGATACTGCTGTTTAGAAGATTAGGTATGATAGCAATTCCAGGGAATAGAGTGAATGCCATGGGAAAATGAGAGCCATATGGGAGTAAGAGAACAGGAAGTACAAAGACAGAACAGTAAGGCTGAGATAACAGGAAATAATAAGACTAAGGAAATAATCTGATGTTAAAAATTTAGCCCTAGCAAGAAAAAGAACAGAACTTCCAACTATCATTAATTTTTGTCATGGTTAAGAAGTTTTGTGGTGCTGTTTATCCCAACACACTCCCTTTCCTATCAAAGCTCAAGTGTCACAAAGTGAAAACAAGCAAATACCACTACCAACTAAACCTTGGTCCACCCTAATTCTGCTTGTACCTGCAGTGATTCCGCCCTTGTTTTGCTGTGACTACGTCTTCCTGTCTTATACCCAGTGTCTTGTCCAGAATACCATCTGGGAAATGCTGGGAGGTTTGAAAGAGTGTGATGTACTAGCAAGAGCAAGAGAGGAAAAACGCAAAAAAGTAAAATAGTTTTTAGAGCGAGGTATGGAAGACAGAGAGAAAGAATATAGGAAAAAAGAAGGGAATGGCGTTATGGCGGCTATGTTGTGGACAGAAGATAAACAAATCTGAGCAGCAAAAGGGAAGTTTGGAGCCTAAAATGCGAAAATACTTGTGTGTTGGAGATATGACTATAGTTACAATACACTAAATTTGCAATGTAATATTACAAACAACGTACATATGATGATGACACATACATTGTTTTCTATTTAAAATATATATGCTAGGCTTTAACTAATACAAAAGAACATATAACTTGAGTGGGGGGAGGATGGAAACAGAGCTATCTTTTTTCTGTAATACTAATAAAACAAATGTATTAATCATACTTAGGGGCCGATTTATCAAGTGTTGGGCGGACATGGTTCGCTGCATCGGATCATTTCCGCCCAACATCGCTAAATGCCAACAGCATTTTTTGCTCATTCATTTGATTTGCTCATTCTATTCAAATATTTTTTTTTTAATTTTCATAATAATTGATGATCAATTTTTAATATTTGTTTTATAAAAATGTTTCCCTTGACTTTCATTCCACCTCTTAAAGGGACACTAAATACTAAATATGTTTAAGCATAGCACTGAAGCTATTATTTGTCTAGTCATGGGTGCTACCATGTTGAAACCTGCCTTTTAAATGGTCTTACCCATAATTAGAGTGCATGAAATGTATTTAGTGTTTAATGTCCCTTTACGAGGTAGAATGAATGTCCAGGAAAACATTTGTTTTACCGTTTTTATATAAAAACAATATAAAAGCATTAATATGAAAACATGATTTGCCCAATCTTCATTTAGCTTTTTTTTCTACTTACACGTTGATCACAATCCCTTTGAAAAACATATTTTTTAAACAGAAACCCACCGTTAACTAGGAATTTTCATAAATAAATGTATAAGTTTTTATAAAGGATTTTTATCAAACCATTTGTGAAAACTTATACGAATTATGAATATTTTAAGATTAGGTATTGAAGATGAAAAACAGTTTTGAGTCACAATAAATTGCGGTATTGTCACATCTCTAACACACACATAGATATAATTTAACTTACAAATTAATGAGTGCATGACAAGCAATCTACAGTGTGAATGCACAACAAAACATGTGGAGTTTAATCTAAATTTCATATTCAATACGGGTGACGCAGTTCTATTTGCCAAGTATTGCAAGAAAAACAATTAACACTTGACTTTAGTAAGTACTGGGAACAATACTATGACTGATAAATCCATATTATTGTGTTCATTTAAGTCAATGCTCAGTATAAAATATACAAATCAACAACTGTAGAAGTACATTAGAGGAAGCACAACCCTCAAGTGCTGATCACTTATGAGGCAGTGATATTATATTTAAACTGTCTTTACCTTGTGTGCTGTGAAGAGCTGATCTGTGAAACCATCTGTAAAATTGATTTCATACCTTTTAAATACTGCAGAAGCATTTGGAAAAGTATTACGCGTTTCAGAACTACTGTAACACTATACAGGAGAAAGATATTTATCAAAATCATTAGCTAATAGATTTATGTGCTTGCATGCAAGGGTGATACATTTATAATCTAAAACAATTACACTTTTAGCACTAAACATAAGGGCACCAAATATTTCTTAACCTTCCATTTGTATGTTAAGAACTTAAGAAAATTCAATATATAATTATCTCCACAATAAAAAATTGATAGTTCTGCTTTAGGGATGACAACACACTTCCTCTGGACCCCTTGAAAAACTATGCTTAACCCTTTGATGTCAGGATTAATTTGTCTACATCGGAACATTCCAATGTAAACAAATTGAAATCATACGATCGTGCATGGGATTGCGAGATTTCAATGATGGGATCGGGTCAGGGGGGGGCTAGGCACACCCTCCAGACCACGATCAAATTATGAAAGCGCCGTTGGCTTTAGGACAGCCAATGGTTATGACGTTCGATTTCGTCCTAACAGCACTAAAGCCCAGTGTAATTATGACGGAATAGACAAGATTTTTTTCTTTCATGATTCAGATAGAGCATGCAATTTTAAGCAAATTTCTAATTTACTCCTATTATAATTGTTTCTTCATTCTCTTGCTATCTTTATTTGAAAAAGAAGGCATCTAAGCTAAGGTGCCAGCCAATTTTTGGTTTAGTACCCTGGACAGCACTTGTTTCTTGGTGGGTGATTTTATCCACCAATCAGCAAGAACAACCCAGGTTGTTCACCAAGAATGGGTCGACATCTAAACTTACATTCTTGCTTTTCAAATAAAGATACCAAGAGAATGAAGAAAATGTGATAAAAGGAGTAAATTAGAAAG